>NC_056737.1:858174815-858398009 GCF_019279795.1 Protopterus annectens | reverse complement strand
GTGGAGTCCGGCATGCCGCGAGATTCTATTGTACCCACGGATGTCTCTCCCCCGGATGGGTCCGGAGCTACTGAGCAGGCACCGGCTTCTGAGGGTGTATTCAGGCCACAACATTTTTATATAAAACCGATGCCAGCTTCAAAATCAAAGACAAAAGCAACTTCTAAAGCTAAAAAAAGATGCATGCGCCACGTGCACAGGCCTCTATGCCCAAAAAACAGATGATCAAAATGGCTGAAGACCTAATTACCCTGATTAGGGGGTCCCAACCCCCTCCTGATAAGAGGCCTAGGCAAGACACTGATTATGAATCTTCAGATCAGGTTTCTATTTCTTCTGATTCCTGTTTTGGTCGGGAATTATCTGTACCACCCTATGAGGATTCTGATGAAGAGGAATCTATCCCATCTGCATCTCCTCCTGAAGATTATTCCTTTGGAGAAACCTTGCATACTTTGAGGGTGCATTTTCACTGGGAGAGTCAAGATTTCTCAGAATCAAAAAAGAGGCTCAGGGATTTCCTTCTTCTCCCTCAGCATAGGCCTTTAGCCATACCTCCTGTTTTAGACATTGTGGATGATGTGTTTTCGGAGTCAAGCTTGACTCCAGACTCCTTACCTCTGGCTCCTAGCAAGCCAGGCAGATATTACAGGGCTCCTGATTCACACAAAATTTTATTTAGAAACTCTGCTGCTGACCCTGAAGCTGTTTCACAGGGTCCAAAAGGTGTTAAGGCCTCAACAGCAAAAACTCCTACCCCCTCTGACAGAGATTCAAGGGCACTGGATAGATGGGGAAAGAAGGTTTATACATCTGCAACCTTGGCAATTAGGGCCTTAAACTGCCAGTTTCATATGCTCAAGTATCAACAACATGTTATGGGATTACTGAAACAGAAAATGGTGTTGATTTCTGAATGTGCAGAAAATAAAGAATTGCAGGAATTATTGCATGCAGCAGAACAAGTTGGAAAGCATACTTTGCGATGTGTTTTTGATTCCTTACAGGCCTCCTGCAGGGCCGCAGTTACTGGATCTGTGATTAGGAGGCATGCCTGGCTAAAAGAGCAAGATTTGCCTGATCATGTTAAAGCTAAATTGGTGGATGCACCTTTACAGCATGATACCATGTTAGGTATTAAGGCAGAAGAAGTTTTAAAGAAAATGGAAGACAAAGTAAGCTAAGTCTATGCAAACTGTAAAAGACTTCTTACAAGTGCAGCCACCAAGATTCAGTAGACACTGGCCTACAACAAATTGGTCCTTTCCTGTGTCTGACAGAGCGAAACGGGACAAATCCAGGTGCCCTAAAGGTTCTAGATACCAGTCACAGGATTCTTACAGGTCAAAGCAATGGGGTGCTTCTACCACCAAATCTGGAAGAAGTAAAGCGCAACCCTACAGTAAACAGTCTCAATGACTTCCGTCTGCCATCACCAAGCATTTATCTTTTGGCAGCACCCTTAGGGGGAAAATTAGCACTTTATGCTCAAAATTGGCAATTAATAACCCAGGACAAGTGGGTTTTAAACATAGTATCTCAGGGATACAAATTCCACTTCCACACTCTGCCAATTGCAAATGGTTGGCCAAATCTGTCAAAAAATCAATGGGCAGAGGCACAGAAACAGGTTACGTCCCTCATGGATATGGGGGCTATTCAGCCAGTACCAATACAGGAAAAAGGACAAGATTATATAAGGATAAAATGATTGACTTCAACAATTGGCTAAGCTTATGGTGTCATTCAAAGGGGATCCAGTATCTGTCTGCCTGGGATGACATGATTGACAGACCACGATGCTTTGCCAGAGATGGTCTGCACCTGTCGCCCCTGGGATTCAGGTTACTGGCTAAGGCTCTTGCCACCCCTATAGTGCCTTTTTTAGGCAAACTTCAAAGGACAAAACCACCACCGTAACAGGTACAAGCATGCAAAATCTGAAGGTAATGCTACTCAATGCTAGAAGTCTAAACCTCAAAATGCACTCTCTCGAGGCACTCCTAAAAATGGAGAACATCGATATCTGTGCAGTAACTGAGACCTGGTTCAAGGCTCCAGAGAACACCCCTGCAATACCAGGCTACAACTCTTACCACACTTTTCGGCCATCAAACCAGGAACAAAACACTAAAGGTGGAGGAGCGTCAATATTCACCAAGGATGTTTACACCACCAGGCTAGTTGGCCAACACAATGTGTCTGAAATTCTCCAAGTGCAACTAACACTAGGTAAGACTGCAATCCAAATTGTAGCTTGCTACAGATCCCCCACCATACCCCAAGATCCTCACTACACCTTTCTAAACATACTGGAAAATATTAAGACAGAACCAAACACCCTAATACTGGGTGATTTTAACTACCCTGCCATTAACTGGGAAAACTACTCCTGTCCCAACACCTTTGCGCAACGGTTCTTGGAATTCATAAATTCCAACGCCCTGGATCAACTAATCCATAGTCCCACCAGGGGCTCCAATATCCTAGACCTGGTCATTACCAACATGGGAAATCAATGCTCCATACCTATGGTCACCCCCTCGTTAGTCATGTCTGACCATAAGCTAATCAGCCTTAACATCCACATCCCACCCCCACCCCCAGTAAAGAAACCACCATAAAAAACTTCTCCAAAGCCAACTTCATGCTACTCAAGTCAGAAGTGACAAACTTCATGACACCCATGCAGACGGGAACTGAAAGTTCAACTGCTGAATCCTACACTAAGGCACTGTACGAGCACATCCACTCATGCATGAATCATGCCATCCCAAATAGAACCAAAATGCTCTCATCCAAAAAAAGGAAGCCAATCTGGTGGTCCCCTGCCATAAACAAACTTTACAACAAAAGGAAGAAACTTTTGCAGAAAAGAGGAAAATCCCAGGATGCAAAAACTCCTTACTAGCCTCCATAAGAAACTGAGATGCCTCATAAAATCCTCCAAAGCTAGTTACGAAAATAAAATTGCCAAAGATTCCAAAGACAACCACAAAGCATTCTATAACTATGTCAAGAATCTAAATGGCAATGCTCAGATCTGCTCTGAGCTAAAACAGAATGGCATTAAATATACTGATCCGAAGGATATTGCCAATGTCCTGGCAGATCGGTTCAGTGCCAACTTCACGCCCTAAATGGCCCATCTCAATACCGGAAGATTGCCAAATTCCAGTAATAATGGCCACACAGGTACAAAACGCACTCTCTAAAGCCAAGAATACAGCATCCATGGGACCAGATGACATCCCGGGCTGTGTACTACATGAACTACAATATGAACTGGCACCTCACCTAAGTGTCATGTTTAATCATAGCCTCACCTCAGGTTTCATGCCCACTGAGTGGCGCAGAGCTACAGTTATCCCAATCCACAAGGGGGGATCCACCTTGGATCCCGGAAACTACCGCCCATCAGTCTGACAAGCCTTATCTGCAAGGCCATGGAGCGTATTATCATGGAACTTATAAACAAAGACATTGGCAACCTTCAAACACTGGACCCCACCCAGTTTGGGTTTGTGAAGGGCCGATCTTATCTCCTGAACCTGATTGACTTCTTTGAATCAGTCTCCAGAGCCATGGACAAGGGTAAGGTGGTCCACACAGCCTATCTAGACCTTGCCAAGGCCTTTGACACCATCCCCACTCTGGAATCATAGATAAACTTACTAAGTTGGGCATTAATCCCTATGTCACCCAATGGGTTGCTAAATGGCTTACTGATAGAACCCACACTGTAAAAGTAGCTGACTCCAAATCCAGCTCCAGACAAGTGACAAGTGGAGTACCTCAGGGTTCAGTCCTGGGGCCGCTCTTGTTTGGCATCTACTTCTCTGAAGTACAGGTCAACACTAAGGGACTCTGGCTAACAAAGTTTGCAGATGACTGCAAACTGGGAGCCATTATTGAATCCCCAAATGATGTGGATACTCTACAAAAGGGCCTTACAGAAACAGATGCTTGGTGCCAGAGCCATGGGCTCAAGCTCAATGCCAAGAAATGTATTGTTATCCCCCTTTGGGAAAAAACATGTATCCATGAATTACCATATAGGTGGCAATACACTAAACACAGAAAGTGTGATAAGAGACTTAGGGACACAGGTGGACAGTGGTCTCACCTTCGATAACCACATCGCCACAACAGTCAGGAAGTCCTTCTGTGTGGCACACCTAATCACGAAGGGCTTTTCATCCAGAAAAAAGGAGGTCATTGTCCCACTGTACTCATCCCTCATTAGACCCATTATAGAATACAACGCCCCATTTGGTATGTACCTCTCAAGACATCTGCAACAACTGGAAAGGCCTCAGAAATACCTCACTAAAAGAATCACAGGCCTAAAGCAGATGCCCTACGCTGACCGCCTTAAAAAACTCCAACTATACTGTGTCGCATATAGTCTACTCAGAGGCGATCTCTGCTTAACATACAAGGCCATGTCAAACCCAGAGCTGTTGGACATGCTACACTTAAAGAAATCCCAATCCCTCAGAGCTACATGCTCCAGGGATCTAAACCTTGTCATCACAATAAACAAAACATGCTGGAGGGATAGGTTCCTGACCCAGAGACTCCCCAGACTCTGGAATAGATTGCCCATACATGTCAAGCAGAGTGCCTCTTTGGACCTCTTCAAGAGGAACCTTGACGATTGGATGGGAGAAAGGAAATTCACCCCAGGGATCACGTCAGTCGCCCTGCTAGACAGGGGTCCAGGAAAGTAAATAATGTGGGAAGAACTAGCCAGGGAATTGTTATGGCTAGGCTTGTATAGGCCCTAGGGCTGATAGCCTAGTACCAACCTATGAACCTATTTTTATTCAAGACTGTTCTTGGCACCCAGAAAAGACAAGGCCTTGCACCCAATACTGGATTTATCAATTTTGAACACTTACCTGGACATTCCAAAATTCAAAATGCTAACTTTGCAGCAGCTTCTGCCCATGCTGGGCAAGAACGCTTGGCTGGTGACATTAGACCTAAAAGAGGCATACCTTCATAACCCAATAAGGGAATCGTGCAGAAGATATCTCTGTTTCAACGCTGGCTTTATGCATTACCAATTCTCTGCACCTCTCTTTGGCTTATCCACTGCGCCCAGGGTTTTTACAAAGTGCCTGGCACCAGTAATTGCATTTTGCAGACAAAGAAGTATACAAATATATCCTTACTTGGACGACTGTCTCATTCAAGCAGAGAACAAGGACATTCTTCTTCAGCATCTGGCATTTGTGAAAAAGCTTCTAACATGCCTAGGGTACAAAATAAACAAAAAGAAATCACAACTGGTACCTTCTCAAAAGATAACATTCCTGGGTGCAAGCTTGAATACAGCTGCCCAGATGGCTTGCCTCACACCAGACAAACAAAGGCAACTGACTACTTACTTCAAACTGATGGCAACAAAAACCAAGTTATCTGCAAGACAAACTCTGCAGGCTTTGAGGTTCATGGTATCCTGCATTCTCCTGATTCCATATGCAAGACTGCATATGAGGAAACTACAGTGGTACTTAAAAAGTTTATGGAGTCAACATTGTCACAGTCTGGAAACAATGATTCCTCTCATTCCCTGCATACAACAGGAGTTTCTATGGTGGGAAAAGGCATGTCACCAAAACATGGGACGGGCTTTCACTCTACCCTCTGCCAGTCGAACCTTAACAACAGACTCATCAGATTATGCGTGGGGGGCCTACCTGGCGGGAAGATGCATTCAGGGCATATGGACCCCAAAACAAATGCTTCTGCATATCAACCAAAAAGAGATGTTAGCTGTTCAAAATGCCCTGACAACCTTCAAGGACTTACTTCATCCAGGAAAACTACTGATAAAGACGGACAACACCACGGTTATGTGGTATATAAACAAGCAGGGGGGCACACACTCATACCCCCTTTGCAGACTAGCCATGGCACTGTAGGACACAGCCTTGACTTACCAAGTACATCTTCCAGCTCAATTCCTGCCAGGAAAGTAAAATACTCTGGCAGATGATTTAAGCAGAAACCTTATGGACCCTCACAAGTGGAAACTAGATCCACTAGTCTTCAGCACGATAACAAAGAAATGGGGGAGCCCGGACATAGACCTATTTGCTTCTCCTCGGAATTATCAACTGGAAAAATTCTGTACAAGGACTTATCACAAACAAGCATGGAAAGTGGACGCCCTATCCTTCAGTTGGAAAAACCTATCAGTTTATGCCTTTTCTCCTCTGCCTCTTCTTCCCAAGGTCCTACTAAAAATCAGGCAAGAGAAACCAAAGATGATGCTAATTGCCCCGGACTGGCCCCGCCAATACTGGTACCCAATCCTAAGGAACATGTCTCAATTCCCAGCTTGGTACTTGCCTCAAATACCTCACTTACTGTCCCAGCAAAACAATCAGATCCTGCACAATCAGCATCAAACACTGAACCTGGCAGCATGGCTAATCATGTAGTTATTCAAGCAACACCTCTCAGTAAAGCTGTGATGGATGTCAATTTGGAAGCCAAAAGGCCAAGTACTAGAAAATCTTATGCTGATAAATGGAAGAGATTCTGTGCTTGGAACCAAGCACAAGGAACTGACACAGCAGAGCCAAATATTCCTCAGATTTTACAATACTTGACTGAGATGCTTGACAAAGGCCTGTCTTTTTCATCAATACAAATCCATGCCTCTGCCATCTCAACTCATTACAACACAGAGCCACCAATCTTTTCTCATCCTTTACTAAAGCAGTATCTTAGAGGGGCCAAAATGTAAGGTCTCCCAGAAGATCACCAATTCCTGCATGTGACCTCAATTATGTGTTGGAAAAGCAAACCCTGCCTCCATTTGAACCAGCTGCTTCTGCAGATCTAAAGTTCTTATCATGGAAAACAGCTCTGCTCCTGGATATTACTTCAGCAAGAAGGGTCTCAGAGCTACAGGCCGTCATGGCTGTGGAGCCTTTTATCATATTTTACCCAGACAGGGTGTCCCCTTTTTATCCAAATCCACAGAACAAGGGGGAGCGGATTCTGCATTCCTTGGACGTACACAGACAACTAAGATTCTATTTGAGCAGGACTAAAGCTCTAAGAAAAACTGAGCAGTTACTAGTGACATTTGCTGCAGGATCAGAGGGAAAGGCTATTTCAAAGCAGACTATTTCAAAGTAGATAAACCACTGCATTCATTTCTGCTACTTACCATGGCAAACCGGTGCCCAGGGGCATCAGCTCTCATTCCACCAGGGCTGCAGCTACATCAGCAGCTTTTCTCAGAGGGGTACCAACCAAAGACATTCTAGAGGCTGCTACTTGAAGTTCTGTTCACACTTTTACAAAGCATTACCATTTGCCTCTCTACTCTAAGTCCAGGGAAGGCTTTGCCACTGCAGTTCTGCAGGGCCTTATAGCCGCCCCTAATGCAGTTTAGCTCCAACCTCCCATCCATAGCTTTGGGATTCTACCCAAATGTAATGACTGCAACAGTGAAACATGAAGAACATAGTACAGTTGTGTACACTTACCATAAATGTAGATGTTCGAGTGTATTCACTGTTGCAGTCCAGGTTACCCGCCTGCCATCCCCCTTTTTATAGGTTCATAGGTTTATACTAGGCTATCTGCCCTAAGGCATTTATAAGCCTAGCCCAAATTATTGTGGCTTACGCCACCCCTTATATGAAAAAATACTGTGCCCATTAGTTTGTTGTGCCTCTGTCCAGCAGTGACACAGAGATGATTCCTGGGGTAAACCTACGATCTCCCATCCACAGGTCTAGATTTCTCTTGAACAGAGTCAGCGAGGTGCTCTGCCTCACATGGACCGGAATTTTATTCCACAGCACAGGGAGTCTCTGAGTGATAAATCTATCCCTCCAGCACGTCCTATTTATATCCGTGCTAAGGTTTAAGTCGCTTGCTCTAGTGGTTTTGGTGGATTTGGATTTTTTGAGGTGGAGCATGTCCATTAATTCCGGGTTGGACATGGCCTTGTATGTCAGGCACATGTCACCTCTGAGCAGACGGTATGCGACTGAATAGAGCTGGAGTTTCTTCAATCTGGCAGCATATGACAGATTTTGGAGTCCCTTTATCCTTTTGGTGAGGAACTTTTGGGGTCTCTCCAATTGCTGCAGATGTCGGGTGAGATACATCCCGAATGGGGCATTGTACTCGATCATTGGTCTGATAAGTGAAGAGTACAGGGGAACAATGACCTCACTAGATCTGGATGTGAATCCCTTCAAGATCAGGTGGGCAATGTAGAAGGTCTTTCTAACCACTTTAGCAATGTGAGTGTCAAAAGAAAGGCCACTGTCAACCTGGGTCCCCAGGTCCCTGATAACCTCTTCTGTGCTTAGTGGATTGCCACCTATATGGTAGCTTGGGGTTACCTTGTTTTTCCCGAAGGGTATGACTATACATTTTTGGCGTTTAACTTCAGGCCATGGCTCTGGCACCAGCTATCTGTTTCCGTGAGTCCCTTCTGAAGGATATCCGTGTCCGATGCACTTTCCACTATGGCGCCAGTTTGCAGTCGCCTGCAAACTTTGTCAGCCAAAGTCCTCCCATGTTGGCCTGTACTTCTGAGAAGTAGGTGCCAAACAATAGGTGGCCAAGTGCCGTGACCTGTGGGACACCACTTGTGACCGGCTTGGAGTCTGACACAGCGCCAGCAACTCTAACCCTGTGGGTTCTGTCCTTAAGCCAGTTTGCAACCCATCTTGTGACATACGGGTTTACATTTAAGCTGGTAAGTTTTTCTACAATACCCGAGTGGGGTATTGTGTCGAAAGCCTTGCAAGGTCAAGGTAGGCTGTATGGACTGCCTTTCCTCATCAATGGCCTTGGTGACTGTTTCGAAGAAGTCAACCAAGTTCAAAAGGCATGATCTTCCCTTGACAAAGCCAAACTGGGTCGGGTCCAATGTCTGCAAGTCCCCTATATCTTTGTTTATGAGCTCCATTATGATCCTCTCCATAGCTTTGCAGACTAGACTTGTTAAGCTTATGGGGCGGTAATTACCAGGGTCCGTAGAGGCACCGCCTTTGTGGAGTGGGACCACAGTTGCCGACGCCACTCCTTGGGCACGTATCCTGTGGTAAGGCTGAGATTAAACAGCTGCCTTATGTGCGGGTTTAATTCCTCATTTAGCTCGTGTAGCACACAGCCGGGGACACCATCCGGTCCCATTGATGCTGTGTTTTTAGCTTTAGAGAGAGCAGCTTTCACCTGCGCATTTGAGATGTCCGGGAGGCTACACTCGGCTGGGATAGTTATCTCTCCTTTAGGGGAGAGGGGTGAAGTTTGCACTGAACCTGTCTGCCAGTATGTTGGCAATGTCTGTGGGTTCAGTGATTTTGTATCATTTTGGACTAATTCTGAGCATATCTGGGAGTTTCCACCCAGGTTCCTAACATAGCTGAAAAAGGCCTTATGATTGTCCTTTGAATCCATGGCAATTTTTCTCTCAAAATTGGCCTTAGTTGATTTTATGAGTGCTCGTATTTTTTACTAATAATGATCAGGGTGACTTCCCTTTTATGGATTTTGTTCTATCATGTAATAGCTTTCTCCTCTTATTGTAAAGTTTGTTAATGGCTGGGGTCCACCAGACTGGACGCTTGCCCTTTGTGGAAAGAGTCTTGGTTTTATTTGGGATTGCCTGATCCATGCAGTCCTGGAGGTGTTCATAGAAGGCATTTGTAAGGGCTTCTGCAGCTTGGGTTGTGGTTTCCTCTGGCTCAGGGGCCTTGAAGGATACCACACCAGTCTTGAGTAGTGTGAAGTTTGCTTTAGAGAAGTTCTTCACTATGGTCTTTTTTGCTTGGGGTGGGGGCGGGATGTGGATTTCCAGTGAGATTAGTTTATGATCAGATCTCACCAATGAGGGATATACTTCCGGTGTGGAGCATTTTGTCCCCATGTTTGTGACAATGAGATCTAGTATATTTTCTCCTCTCGTGGGAACAGTGACTAGCTGTTCCATGGCATTTGAATTTATGAACTCCAGGAACCGTTGGGCTAGAAAGTTAGGGCTTGAGTAATGTTCCCAGTCTATATTCGGGTAGTTCAAGTCACCCAATATGATGGTGTTTGGAGATACATTTATACCCTCCAGTGTCTTCAGGAAGGCTGTGTGGGGTTCCTGAGTTTGAGAGGGTGGCCTGTAGCATGCTACAATTTGTAGAGCAGTTTTGCCTATGGTTAGTTGCACCTGGATGGTTTCAAGCTTCGTGCGTTGCCACCAACCTGGAGGTGTGAGTATCCTTTATGAATATGGATACACCCCTCCTTTTGTGGTGTGGTCCGGGTTTTGGGGCCGGAACGCATGATATGAGGTAAAACCTAATAGTGCCGGGTGCTCTCAGGAGCCTTGAACCAGGTTTCAGTTACAGCACAGACATCGATGTTCTCCATACTGAGAAGGGCCTCGAGTGCGTGCATTTTGAGATTTAGACTTCTGGCATTGAGCAGCATTACCCTCAGTTTCTTCCCAATTTTGTTTTCTAGGGTGGTAGGTTTAGAATTTGAGCCTTGCCTAAAAAGGCACTATGGGGTGGCAAGAGCCTTAGCCAATATCCGAATCCCAGGGTGACAGGTGCAAGCCGCCCTTGCGAAGCAGCGTGGCTTGTCAAGCATGTCATCCCAGGCAGACAGACACTGGATCCCTTTGAATGACACCAGACATTAAGCCAATTGTTAAAGCTGATCATCTTGTCTCTATATTGTGGCATCATTCTTGGTGAAGGAAGGATACTGCTCAGGGTTAGGGTCATACCTGCCTGGGCTACATAATCAGAGAGCTCCTCTATGTCTCTTTTCATGTAGTCCAGGGAGGTACGTCTCAGGTCGCTCACACCAGCATGGACAATGACTGTGTCATATTTGTACTTGCCATGGAGTGACCCAAGTGCTTGTGTTATGTGGCGGATTCTAGCCCGATAGGCAGCTTACTGTGACCCTCTCCTTGTTCAGCCTGGTGAGTGGGACGCCAGTGTGTCTGACTATGGAGTCACCTATGACAAGTATGTTTGGTGTTGTATTTGGCCTTAAGGGCTGTGACTGCTTTGCACACTGCTTTTGTGGTTTATGTGTTGCTTGTGGGGTGTCTTGAGGTAGCAGTTGTTTGGGTGTCTGCTTTGGAGGCCTCTGCTGTTTAGGTAAATTTTACTCAGAGCCTCCGAGTATGTCTTTGTGTGTTTATGTGTTTGATTCAGTGGAGTGGTAGCATTATGTGAGGCTGGTTTTGTGGTGTGTGTAGTTGCCTTCTCCTCCTGTCTGGTCTTGCCAGTCCTGAGTTGAGAGAGCTCAGCCTCCAGTTTGGCTAAATAGCTGCATCTCTCGCAAGTATTTGTGTTATGTGGGAGGAGGAGAGGGTTGTCTGTGTACATGAGGCAGTTATAACATTGCCTCAAGATTCCCAGATTCACCAGCTGGACCGGAGAGGAGATTGACAACTGACCTTTGGACATGCTAGAATAATATTGGGAAATCCTTAATTGAAAACAAGGGCCAGTGGGGAGTGAGGGTGTAGTGCTTTTAATTTTTAGTGCTGACTTATATAATTGCTTTAGTGAGCAAGTGCCAGGTAACTTGAGTGCAATGTGTTACAAGTAACTAAATGCAAAACGACAAACAGTAACTTTCTTTCAAGTGAAACAAGGAAATAAGTACAGTAAGCAATGCAGATATCACTAGTGATCCACAGAAGCGCTGAGAAGTTGCGTATTAGGTGGAATTAGCTTCCAGGGAAATAACAAGCAAACAAACAACAAGCATATAAACAAAGCTAGATTCAGTAGGCCTGGATCTAGTCTATGCTAGAGCAAACAAGGTGAACCAATTTCAGTAAGATACAGTTCAAATATTCAGGCACTATAAACCTTTAACCAGAAAATTCCCAGCTCAGAAGGGCAGAGTCCAGCCTCTTCTCCCACAAGAGTGCAGACCACGAACCTTCTTAATGTAAAATAACTGGCCTGAAGCCCAAGTGCCTAAACCAGAACTAATACACTTGGACACTGGACACTTATTTTTATTCTGGAGTTCCTCTTTCCTTCACTATATTCTACAACCTTTGTGGTATATTTACTTGTAGATGAAGGTAAAGTTTGTATTATTGCATGTATATATTGTTTATATATATATTTTTGCTACCCATTTGGGGGGCACCTGACATCTGAGGCAAGAAAAACTAAAGAAAATGGCGTTGGCAGCTTGTTTTAGACCCCCGACAACCTGACGTCATGGAAGAGGAGACAGCAACCGACGCAGGACCCAAGACTTTGGAATTCAGGCCGACTGAGGGCAGCCTGCCAGCAGATTACCCAAATGTAATGACTACCACAGTGAATACACTCGAACATCTACATTTATGGTAAGTGTACACAACTGTACTTTCTGCAGCTTTCCTGCTTTTAAAGGTTGCTTTTGCACATTTTTCAAGACCAAATGACTTTCTTATATCATGTGAAAAGGTTTTGACCACTTGCTGTTGTGCTTTCAGTTCCTCTTCTGATGAACTATACAATTTTAAATCATCCACAAAAAGAAGGTAAGAAGTCTTTACACTTGTTTTTTTCTGGAGCCAAATTGTAGCTGTGACCTAATCTGTTAAGTAGACAGATTAAAGGTTTAAGGGTAAGACAAAAGAACAGCGGTGACAAGAGTCATCCTGGAATATCCCCCTTGAATTTTTATCCCTGGAATAATAATTTGTCCTTTATCATGGCTTAATTGCAAAGTGTTTTGCCACTGTTTCATGGTTACTCTAATGTAATCGATCAGTGTAGGGTGGATCTTGCACATTTTAAGCACTCTTTTATCTATGAATGTGCAATACTGTCAAATACTTTTTTGTAGTCTGTCCATGGCATACTTTGAGTCTTCCCCTTTTTACAGTTCTCCATTATAACTTTATTTAACAACAAATGATCCTTTGTTCCATTTGACTTTCTTTTGTTACCGTTTTGTTCTACTGCCATGATTGAGTTTTCTTCTAAATGACTATAAACTCTGTATCAATTCCAGTGTATAATTTATACGTTGTCGAAAGGCAAATTATTGGTCTATAGTTTTTAGGATAGCTTGCAGGTTCACTCTTAAGTAGGAGCATTGTTTTTCCTGTTGTTAACCAGGTTGGTGTTTGTTGGGGTGTCCATATAAATAGTTCTTGCTCATGGCTAAATCGTCATGTAAATATGTTAATATTTTTAGCCAAAAGTTAGGTACTGCATCTGGGCCTGGAGTTTTCTAGTTAGTTGCTTTTCTTAAGTTTGTTTCAATCTCTCTAGCCATTATTTCATCCCATTTCATATCTTGTACATTTGAACTTATTTTTTCTTTTACGACTTCTATCCGTTCAGCATCTTTGTTGTGCTTCACAGGATCTTCATAGATATTTCTCCAAAATGTATCTATTTCTTCTTTTTTTGTGGTGTTCATAGGTAGGTATTAGGCTATCGGCCCAAGGGCCTACGCAAGCCTAGCCAACAAGGTTCCCTGGCTTACGCCACCCAAGAAAGTTATTTTCCTGTGCCACTGATGAGGAGACACAGAAGTGATCCCCGGGGTGTATTTCCTATTTCCCATCCACTCATCAAGATTTTTCTTGAAGAATGCTAATGAAGAACTTTGCTTGACATAGATGGATAGCCTGTTCCAGAGTATGGGAAGTCTCTGGGATAGGAATCTATCCCTCCAGTATGTCCTGTTTATTGTGGTGACAAGGTTTAGGTCCCTAGAGCGTGTAGCTCGGAGGGATTGGGATTTCTTTAGGTGTAGCATGTCCAACAGCTCTGGGTTTGACATATCTTTATATGTTAGGCAGAGATCACCTCTGAGTAGGCGATATGCTACGGAGTAAAGCTGGAGTTTTTTTGAGGCAGTCAGTGTAGGGCATTTGTTGAGTCCAGTAATCCTCTTTGTGAGGTACTTCTCTGGCCTTTCCAGCTGCTGTAGATGTCTTGTGAGGTACATTCCAAAAGGGGCATTGTACTCTATAATGGGTCTAATGAGTGATGAGTAGAGGGTAGTGATGACCTCTTTTTTTCCTGGATGGAGAACCCTTTTATGATGAGGTGTGCCACGTAGAAGGACTTCCTGACTACTGTGGTAATGTGACTATCAAAGGAGAGACTACTGTCCACCTGGGTCCCAAGGTCTCTTATCATGCATTTGGTGTTAAGTAGATTGCTGCCTATGTGGTAGTTCATGGGTACAGAGTTTTTACCAAAAGGGATGACACTGCACTTTTTGGCATTGAGCTTGAGGCCATGGCTCTGACACCAGGCATCTGTCTCAGAGAGGCCCTTCTATAGGATGTTCACATCATTTGGGGACTTGACTATGGCTCCTAGTTTGCAGTCATCTGCGAACTTTGTTAGCCAGAGGCCTTCTGTGTTAGCCTGTACTTCAGAGAAGTAGATACCAAACAGGAGCGGTCCCAGGACGTAACCCTGTGGTACTCCACTTGCCACTGGTTCTGATTTGGAGTCTGCAACTTTTACAGTGTGGGTTCTGTCAGTGAGCCAGTTGGCAACCCATCTTGTGATGTAGGGATTTATGCCTAGTTTATTGAGTTTAGCTATAATTCCGGAATGGGGGATGGCGAGGTCAAGATAGGCTGTGTGAACCACTTTACCCTCATCTATGGCTTTGGTGATTGCCTCAAAGAAGTCGATCAGGTTCAGGAGGCATAATCTGCCTTTCACAAACCCGAACTGGGTGGGATCCAGAGTTTGGAGGTTACCAATGTCTTTGTTTACGAGTTCCATGATGATACGATGTTCATCGTGCATACAGCTGCAGTCATTACAGATGGGTTATCCTGCCGTCAGGCGGGTCCTCGGTCGGCCGAATTCCAAAGTCTAGGTCCGGCGTCGGTTGTCGTCGCTTCTTCCCTGACGTCAGTGCAGCAGGGGTATAAAAGAGGCAGCCAACGCCATTTTCTTCAGTTTTTCTTGCCCCAGATGTCAGGTGCCCCCAGAAGGAAGGCAAAACATAATATTACGCAAACATGCAATGTAGATTGTAGATCGAGCATGTACATTTATGGTAGGTACAAAACTGTGCTTTCCAGGCTCGTCAAGCTAATAGGTCTATAGTTCCCGGGATCAGTGGTGGCTCCCCCTTTCACTTTCAGTTATTTTTGCCTGGTTTCCCAGTTTTTTATAAAGCATTATTTGGTTATCAATAAATTGCTTATTTTGTACTTTTCCTTTATATTTATCTGCATATCTTCTACGTTTTTTTCTGCCTGTGCTGATATTTTTAGTTTATTATTTGCGATAGTGCAAGTTGAATTATTCTGATACTGCGCATTGCTTTTATCACTTGTATGTTTGAATATTTTTGTTGAGCTGTTTTCTCTTCTATACTCTTCTAAGAGTTACACTTCTTGTCTTAATTGCTTTGTAGTTTTCTCTATTCTGTACTTCCATGATGGCATTCAATGTCTTCCCTTCCTTTCCCTTACTGCCCTGTGTTTTTATGGTAAGACTTTATCTGTTTTCAATTTAGCTGCATAGTTGTATTTCCTTTTTACTTCTGTTATATCTCATGAATCTCTATGCACGGTCTTAAGTACTTTGTTTGTTTTATCAAACTTCCAACTTTTTGGGTTTTATTGACTTTCTGTAGTCTATTTCTTTCACTGATCTTAATATGTCTGTCCATCTCTATTAAATCAAACAATTCTTCTCTTAGATCATTTTCTTCTAAACTGACAGCACATTCTTTGTTCTCCATTTCCTGCAAGAATTGTACAGAAAGTTCCAGAGCATCTTCCTGTGCCACATTCTTTTCAGTTTCATCCTGTGTAATCCATTGCTGTTTTATCTGAGAACTTACTGGCCTATCATCGGCAACATTGACTGTGTCAGAGTTGACAAATTTTCCTATTCCTTCCCTTGCTGTGCATCTCCAACTGAACTTTTATACTGGTTTCCTGTAAAAGGCTCCAAAATATCTTCATATGGCAACTGATTAGATGTTTCCTGTTCTGGCTTCTCCTTAATTTGGGGAACCATTGCTCTATCCTGCTGTGATGTTATCAGAGTTAGATTTTTTACAGTAAATCCTTCACATTGCAGGTAATCCATAACCTTTGTTTCTTTTTCTGTAAATTCTCCATTACTAATCTTCTTTTCTACCTTTCCTCTGTTTTCTTATTTTTTGAATTGTGAAGGTATGCCTTTGCCTATATTTCTCTTCAAATATCTTTGGTTCTGCTGGTTTTGTATTAATTAGATTTGCTTTCTCCTTTGCATAAATATTGCATCATATTAAATCTCTTTTTTTTTTCCAGTGTCCATATTTCTTCATCAAATGTCTTCTGCTCTTCCTGTTTCTCCTTGGGGACTTATTGTTCCATCATGCTGTGATATAATCTGTTTTAGACTTTCTACGCTAAATCCTTCACTTCACAAGTATTCCAGCTTCTGTTTTTTTTTTTTTTTTAACTTTTACTTTATTAACCTTCTGTTCTGTGTTTCCTCTTTGTGATCTTATTTTTTGTAATATGACATTTTTCATAGTTGGATGCATTTGCCTGTATTTCTTTTTGAATGTCTTTGGAGCTGCTTTTTTGTATTGATTAGTTTGGCTTTCTCCTTTGCAGAAATGTTGCATCATATCAGATCTTTCTTTCTTTGCCATGTCCATATTTCTTTTTTTTTACCCTTCAGAAATCTCTAGATTTTGTTCTTTATATTTTCGCACTTCCTTAGTGGCTTCTTTTTCCAAACAGCCCAAGATTGCTTGGTCTATGTAATGTTGTTTTTCATAAATCTGTT
Source organism: Protopterus annectens (assembly GCF_019279795.1). NCBI lineage: Eukaryota > Metazoa > Chordata > Ceratodontiformes > Protopteridae > Protopterus > Protopterus annectens. The sequence goes on along the minus strand of NC_056737.1, from coordinate 858,381,222 downwards.
GTTTTAATGAATACATTTTTTTTATTTGAAGCTTCTGACATTTTGTTTTTTGTAAAAGTATTTTTCTTTCCTTTTAATTTCTTTCTTAATCTTTGTGTGTATCTTCTGTCTGTAAATTCTGGGCTTCTTGCATAATAGTAATACAAAATTTCTTTCTTATCCTCAATAGTCCACTCTATCATCTTTGTCTCTTTTTTGGCCAATCACTTTTTGTGATTTTTTGAGGTCTGCTACTTCCTTCTACAATGGGGGGGGGGGGGTTGTCCTCCCCCTGGGCCTGGCCTAGCCTCATTATAGGAATGTTTCTGTGTCTTGAGGATTCTACACTTTAACTTTATCCATTCCTGGCACCAGTGTGCCTACCAGGATTGGGCACTTTTTTTGTTATCCTGTGTCTTGTGCACCCAACTATCTTTTTTTTATTTTTAACCTACTTCTGTCCATGATATGTGCTATATAAAATGCAACCTATAGATCAGTGTCACCTTGGTGACATTTTGTGAAAAACAAGAGTCCACCTTGTGAAGGTACTCAACAAGTCTAGAGGATGAATTCAGTTCCAGCAGTACCACTGTCCTTTTGCTTGCTGATGTATTCCATAAGTATGGGTGATGATGTACTAGCCTTCGTGTTCTGACTGGCTAATAGGATAGTTGGTCTTTGGATGTAAGGATGCCTGGTCTTCAGCAAACCTTTTGTTTACCATTTCACACTAAAGCTGAATAAACAGATAAACAGAGTGGTGTCACATATGGGTCAGGAGTAGATACAGAAATTATGTGGTGGCAGAATGTGAAAGTATTTGCACACAATTTAGATTCAGAAAGGATTATGACATTGCATTTTAGTTGAGCCAGCTTTTACTCTTTAGCATATTCACTTTGTAAGTCATTTTGGCCTGAATACCCCCGTTAAAGCTAATCACCTTATTGTCCTGGTATCTCATTTTGCACTGTGGCAGTCCAGAATCCTCAAATCTGTACATGATGTGCCCTCAGGCTGCAGTTAACACTAGAGACCTCTACACACCAGTGAATATTTTTTTTTCTACTTTTAAACAAGTTTTCACCACCTCCAGCTTGGCTTGTTCTTTTATTAAATGGAGTAAATAACTAAAATATTTGACCATTTTCTGGAAAGTACAGTATTAGCTTCAGAGTGGTATTGCAATCTGAAAAGAACTACCAGCCAGTTCTTGGCTTCTGAATCTGTAGTTTTGTAATATAGTAGTACAGGCTGTTGTTGTGTCTTTCGGCTTTTCCCGGTTAGGGGTCGCCACACTGGAACTCCGGTCCGCTAATGATTGGTAGTTGATTTTTACGTGCCGTGTTACCAGCCCTGACGCACAACCTTCACTGAAGGTACGCCCATTCACGCATGTCTCCACACACAAGACGCTCTAGCTGAGAATCGAACCGGACAGCGTCTTACTGTGAGGCGACAACGCTACTGCAGCACCACCCCCTCTACAGGCTAAGGCTGATTATTTCCTTCATGCTTTTTATTGACATAGCTATGTGGCAGTGCAGTGGCACTAAAAGTACAGACATGTGAAGTGAATGGGAGAAATAGGAAAATGACCAAAGTACTGTGGGATCAGTCACTTAAGGTCAATACAGTTCTGATAGCCTACTTTTGTTCCTCTATGTAAAGGGAGAAAGAGACATTATGTAAGTTAATTTACTTTGAAGAAGCATACTTTCCATTTATCTGGTAGATTACTTGTGGAGGTAGACAGCCTTGCTTATAAGCTGTAGTAAATTCTATCATGAACCACAGTAACAGTTAGAACAAAACACACCGCCAGACGGCTCATTTTCTTTTTTTTTTTTGTCATTACCCCTGTGCCCCTGAATCACTTGCTGTAGTTTCTCTTCACTGACTGTTCTGTCCTGTGGCTAATACTCTGTTTAAGAAAACTCCTGAACAAGTGTCTTGGTAATTTCAACATGGGGGAGAGGGTTGGTACCATTCTAGAGTTTATATGCATGAGCTAGAAAATTATTTCATTGCACTGACAGGATTCTGAGTGAGAAATCTTTAAAGGTTTATCACTGTGTTATGAAGTTTAGATGTATTTTTCAAAACCGTGTTTCACTTTTGTTTGTTGTTCTTGGCCTATCGACTTATTTATTCAAGTTACTTTCTTGTTATTGCCTTGTTGTAAATTGTTTACATGGACCATTTATTTACTATTTGTATTTCTGAAGCTTTATTTATGTGAGCCCTACCTTAGTAATGAGACGGTAAGGAACTGCAGATGTCAAAAATCTCAGAACAATTGCAAATGTGTCAGAACAAGTAAATTAATATGCAGATAGATGCAATACTTTGACACATATGATGGTTTATGAGAGTAGGCTGGCTAGAACTCCCTCACCTCCTTCAATGGTATCAACTCACACGCGCCCACAAACTGGTTAACCATCCTCTAAAGGTCCCATCCCTCCAGTATCTACTCCAACCCTATCACACCACCAGACCACTACGATCCAGCAACAAAAATCAATTACAGGTTACTAGAGCCAATAACACTGCTGGAGAAGCACTATTCTCCAGCGCTATAGCCAAATTATGGAACACCCTCCCCCCCACTATAACCTCTCTACCATCATGCACCCACTTCAAAGCTTTACGTAAAGTGCACCTAAAAACATGCTGGCTATGCCCTTGTAACTCTCCCCTCTAACATCTCCCACTCCATCTACCCTCTACCTCTCTTCCACCCCACAAACTACCTTTGATTACAGTAAGCTCTGATACTTCCATACCTATCTACTTATTATATGGCAGTAACTTCTTATTGTAGCAATTGTTAATATCTACTATGACTTCGTGGATAGAACAGATGCTAGTTATCTACTGAATGTACTATGTTCTTCATCTATAACTATGTTTGTTATATTTTAATTACTAGGATTTTTCATCTGTAACTATGCCTGTAATATTTTAATTTGTGGCGCTTTTCTCCCTGGGCCTCCACTGAAAATGGACCTTTGTCCAGTCGGACATTCCCGGTCAACAAATGTAAATAAATATTAATAATAAAACCATAATGTTTTGGTTTAGGTATATACTGAGTGTGTGTGCCTGTAAATTTTGGAATATAGATGTTTGTTATGAATCAAACTGCATAAAACTGAGCACCCAAATGAATATATAGTACCAATGGTAGTGCATAACGATATATGACCATGTCTTGAAACCATTTGAAATGTTCCAGCAGATTCCTCAGTTATCCTGACTACCAACTACAGAATGCACTTAGCCAGGATGTCTAGATTTGTATTAATTCATTCATCCATTCATTGTTAACTGGAGTAGAGGGCTGAACTATGTGGACCATTTTCTGACTTAGCCAGGGAAGATGTAACGGTAACACTTTCGTAACTGGTAGCTCAGCCGTAGATAAAGCACTGGGAAGTATACAGTGTTGATTAAGTAGTCTGAATAGAGTATACGTAAATGTGTTGATAAGTTAATATGCGAATCAATAGCTGTGTACATGTTAACTTAGTGTGCTGCATTACATTGCATATGAGCCTAAATCCTGGGGTGGGGTGGGGGTGGGGGGATCAGAAATACAGTAGCAGAAAAGCTTTAGAATACAAGAGAAATATATAAAATTTATGATGTAATATAAACATAGTGGTTCTGCAGTAGCATTGTCGCCTCACAGTAAGACGTTGTCCTGTTCAATTCTTAGCTAGAGCGTCTTCTGTGTGGAGACATGTGTGAATGGGCGGTACCTTCGTTGAAGGTTGTGCGTCAGGGCTGGCAACTCGGCACGTAAAAATCTACTGCCAATCATTAATGGACCGGAGTTCCGCTGTGGCGACCCCTAACAGGGAAAAGCTGAAAGACACAACAACAACATGGATTCAGATATTCTGCACATTGATTATATACACCAGTCATACACTGACTTGTAATTTTGTGACAAATTAACAAATGTATCTTGCTAATATGATTAACTTAATATTTTTGATCAAAAACATTTTTTTCAAGTAGAGCAATTTTTGACGGAGTATTTTCTGATGGTACTGTGTGATTTTGTTCTCCATTTTGTAATGGAAAGCTTTAGTTTGGGGCTGTGACATTTTAGCTATTGCAAATTTAGATATGAAATGCAATAATAAAATAAAAATAAAAGTCTGACTTTTCTTTGCACCTCTGACTGCCTCGTCTTATTAGGTGCACCCGATTTTATCCAGATGTTCGTGATTCTGTCTTCTAGAGGTTAAGTATGTAGCAGCCCCAGATTTGTCAGGCTTAAACACATTTCTTTCCACAGACTAGCAGGGCTCTCAAGTATCCTGATTTGGACAGGACATCACAATTCAAAGGACAATTTGCCATGTTTTTTCTGCCCATCCTGGTTGTGTACTGCCAGTCCTGAATCTATCCTACTCTGCTGAGATCACCCACAAGCAGTCTTCCAAAGGTCTTCACAGCCATAGATAACCAAAATGTTTTTTTTTTTTTTCCTTTTCTTTAATTTCTCAACTCAGCTGCTTCTAACTGATATGACCTGTTTTGGCAGTTTCTTTGAGAAATGGGAAGAGAAGCAGAATATTCAGTTCTGGTCTATTTTTTTTTTTTTTTTTTGTATCTTGCCAGCTCATAAATATAAATTAAAGAATGGCTAGTCATTGATGGTTCAATTTCCGCAGTCTGGGCAGTTGGAGGATTTAGACAGATGACTTTTTATTTTATATTTATATTTTCACTGTCCATCATTCTGTCTCTCTGTGTGGACTTTGTATCTGTTGGGCTACTGCATTTCTGCTAAGTGACTGACGATGGATGACGATTCTGTGTATGGTGCTGTGGTACTACTGCTAGCTGTTTGAATCTTTTCTGATGACACGACTCCTGTCTTACTGCCTGAGGCAGGTAAAGTAAACTCAGCAAGCTGCAGACAATGCTTTATGGAATCCCAGAAGATATGTGTGATTATAATCCAGTGTGGTCTGTAGTTTGAGTGTGTCATTGCAGAGTTTATAAAAGCTATCCAGTTTGGCTGATTTATCAACAGCAGTAAAACTTGTTAATTGACTAGCAAGAATGTCCCAGCGGATCTCATTTTACTCATTTTGTTGTGTAGTAATGGTTCTGATTAGTGCTTGTGAAAGCAGCAATGTTTATTTATTTATTTATTTATTTTTAATCTTTTTTTTATTGTTGGTACTATTGCTATTTCAGAAGAAACATAATCCTTGTCAGAATTGAGTCATGCTTATGCAGATGCAAGGATAAGGGTACACAGCGCTGACCAGACATATTCAAATAATCTTAACTTCTTAGTGTATTAATAACAGATACACAAGAATGCTGTAGCCAGTCGTTTTGCACTAAATGAAGCTGCTAATCTGCTGGCAAGAAGATGTGTCACAACCCAGCGTAAAAGAATGTTGCCTTAACTCAACAGCATAAAGCTTCACATACATTACAACAAGGAAATGGAAACCTTGTAAACTAAAGTATAGTAACAGTACAAAGCTGTAAAGCTTACATCTGTCAGTTTATACTGCATACAGTGAGAGACATTTTTTATTAGTTTTCCCATCTGAGCACATGCATCTCTCCTTTTTTCATGGCAGCATGTCTGAGTTGCCAGTGAATAAAAATAGACAAAAACATAGTTTCCAAGAAATGGTAGACTTCTTAGCTGAACAATGTGCCTTCAACAAATAGAACCTTAAATGTTGCATTTCTGCTGCTGAATTATGTTTAATTTGTGTATATAAATTAGTCACTACTTCTGAGTTTAGTTTTGTTGACCAAAGTGGTATGTGATGTATTTCTGTAGTACATTTGAAAGTTAGTAATATAAATAAAGTGAAAAAAATGCCTTTGTTTAATTTCTCCCAAGTCTTTTGGGTTTCTAATACCATGAAGGAAATTGACCACGTGCCTAAGTCAAAGTATGATTAAAGTTCACGAAATTACTATTGTTTCAATCGTTGATGTTAGCCAGAAGTGTTCTTCACAGCAACCACAATGTGCCATGTAATGACTCCTTCTGCCATTCATATGGAGTTACACGTATCGTTAACATATCTAAGTATGATTGCTGCTCCTACTACTGCTGGAACTGTCTTGAGTATCCTTATTCCACATTGCCCTCATTTCTGGATGCAAATTCTATACATAAGACGCTGTAGTCACTGGGTGTAGCAATTTCAATGATTGGTGATACTTTTGTCTTCTTTTCATAGACTACTATATCTGGTTTTCTCGACTGTTGATAGTGGGTGATCCCATGTAATATAAACTTCATAATTTTCTGTAATGCTTTATGTCTCTTACTTCCAGTGTTTTTCAGCTACTTCAATGTTATAATGTTTGCACAATCCCCAGTGCAACAGTCTTGCCACATTATTATGCCTTTCCGTATACATTCAAACTGTCATTAGTATATCACAACCAGCAACAAGATGTGCAACTGTTTTCAATTCTATTTTACAAAACCTACAATTGTCCGTTTCTTCCACATGTTCAATGAACCTTGTAAACCAACATGTACGTAGTCCACTCTCTTGGTCTGCCAAAATTAACCTTTCGTCTTTTGGTTTAAATTCACTTCTCCTTAACCACTCCTGTGTTTGATCCTAATCAACATGAGGTTGTTCCAATGGTTTTCTCTACTTGCAACCGTATTTATGCATTTTCCACATTTATTGCCTTCTTATCTGATCCTTCACCGTAAATTCTTTCTTTTGTTTTTTTGGCACATTCAGTTGCTACCTGATCTTTATCTACTTCTGGTTTGATTTCTTTTCCCGCTTGACACCAATATGCTTCTGTAAACTAAGCAGGGAATTCATCTTAGACTTATTCTCCTCATGTTTCAAAACTTTTACTACATTGGGTCTTGTGAAATCAGCAGATGGTTATGCAGTCCCACTATTGCAGATCTATGCACGTAATCAATTTGGCCCATACCTCCTTCAGAATGGGGAATATATAATCTTGGTATGCTCTGATTTTTAAAAATCTTTTAGTGAGCATGAAGCATCCTTCTTGTTTTCCTATCTAATCTATCCAACACTTTTTGGGGCTAGTCAGTTACTTCAAAACTGTAAGTTAGGACAGGAAGAGCAAATTGGTTTATAGCTTGAATTTTGTTCCTAGATGTCAACACTGTTTTCAGGATTAATTTAAGTCTTTTAAAGTATTTCTTACTAAGTTTTACTTGCATTTGTTCATGTTTTATTGTTGATCCTTCATCGGTTCCCAAATATTTATACACTCCCTCTTGCTCATGTTCTTTTATATCACATTATTGTTCCACACTGATGTTTTTTTGGTGTTGAAGTTTTCCTGCTTTAAAGGTTGCTTTTGTGCATTTATCAAGACCAAATTATATTTTTATGTCATCTGAAAATGTTTTGACCACTTGTGGTTGTGCTTTCAGTTCCTCATCTCATGAACTATACAGATGTTCTTCGTTCCACATTGCTGCAGTCCTTACTATTGGGTAGTCCGCTGTGACAGAGTCACTCTAGAATATTCTCCTTTGCATTTTTATCCCTGGAATAATAATTTCTCCTTAATCATGGCTTAATTGCAAAGTGGTCTGCCACTGTTTTATGGTCACTGTAATGTAGTTGATCAGTGTAGGATGTATCTTATACATTTTAAGCACTCTTTTATCCATGAATGTGGGATACTGTCAAATGCTTTTTTGTAGTCAATCCATACCATACTTAGATTCTTCCCCTTTTTACATTCTCCGGTATGACTTTATTTAGCAACAGGTAATCCTTTGTTCCATATGACTTTCTTTTGTTGCCCTTTTTGTTCTATTGCCATGATTGAGTTTTCTTCTAAATGACCATAAACTCTTGTTAGCATCAATTCTGGTGTATAGTTTATACCTAGTTGAAAGGCAAGTTATTTGTCTATAATTTTTAAGGTAGTTTGCAGGTTCCCTCTTAAGTAGGAAAATTGATTCTCCTATTGTTAACCAGATTGGTGTCGTTCAGGGTGTGCATTTAAATAATTCTTACTCATGGCTAAATCTCTGTGCAAAGATGTTAATACTTTTTATCAGAAGTTAGGTACTGCATCTGGGCCTAGTGTTTTCCAATTAGTGGCTTTTCTTAACTTTATTTCAATCTGGCTGTTACTTCATCCCATTTCATATCCTGTACCTTTGAACTTCTTATACTTTCATTTACTTCTCCTGTCCATTTATTCAGCATCTTTATGTTCCACAGGATCTTCATTTCTTGTCTTAACTGCTTTATATTTTTCTGTATTTGATATTTCTATGGTTGCATTCAATCTCACCCCTTCCTTTCCCTTACCACCCTGTGTTCTTGTGGCAGAATTGTATATGTTAGGACAGTACTAATTACTGTGTTCATTTGTTTTATCAAACTTCTAATTTTTGTGTTTTATTGACCTTCTTCAGTCTATTTCTTTCATTGATCTTAATGTATCTATCTCTATTAAATCTAGCAACTCTTCTGTTAGCTCATTTTCTTCTAAACCGAGGGCACATTTTTGTTCTCCATTTTCTGAGGCCATTCGTTAAAGTTCTGTAGCATCTTCCTGTGGCACATTCTCTTCAAGTTTATCCTGTGTCATCCATTGCTCTGACATGGGGATTCACTGGCCTAAGAGTCCTCAACATTGACTGCTTCAGAGTTGCCACAGTTTCCTGTTCCTTGCCTTGCTGTCCAGCTTCCAGTGAACGTTTATACTGGTTTCCTGTGGAAGGCTCTAAAATGACTGATTGCTTCCCGTTCCACTGGTGTCTCCTTAATTTGGATGTCTATTGCTCTATCCTGCTGTGGTGCTTTCTGAGTTAGATTTTCTACACTGAATCCTTCACTTCACAGGTACTCCATAACCTCACTTTCTATTTCTTTAACTTCTCCGGTACTAATCTTTTTTTTCTACTTTTCCTCTGTCTTCTTATTGTATGTATTGTAAAGTTTTCCTTGTCCAAATTCCTTTGTCTGTATTTCTCTTCAAATATCTTTGGTGCTGCTCTTTTTTTGTATTGATTAGTTTTGCTTTCTGCTTTGCATAAATATTACACCATAACCTGTGTTAGACCTTCTACACCAAATCCTTCACTTGGCGGGCATTCCATGACTTCAGCTTCTATTTTTTTAACTTCTAATTTACTAATCTTCTTTTCTACATTCCCTCTTTGTGATTATTTTCTTTATTGTGAAAATTTCCATATCTGGATGCCTTTGCCTATGTTTTTCTATGAAAACCTTTGGGGCTGCCTTTTTTCTATTGATTAATTTGGCTTTCAACTTTGCATAACTATTGCACCATGTCAAATCTCTCTTTCCCATGTCCATATTTCTTTTTTATACTTTTCAAAAATCTCTAGGTTTTGTTGTTTATATTTTTGCACTTCTTCAGATGCTTCTTTTTCCAAACAGATCAAAGTTTCTTTGTCTATATAATGTTTTTCACAAATCTGTTTTATTAGTGAACACAAATTTTTATTTGAGGCTTCTGACAGTTTTTCTTGTGGAAGTATTTTTCTTTCCTCTAATTTCTCTTTTAATCTTTTTGTATATCTTATATCTGGAAATTTTGGACTTTTTGAATAATGGTAACAATGCATAATTTCTTCTTATCCCCAATAGTTCACTTTATCTTCTTTATGGCTCTTCTTTGGCTGATCAGTTTTTGTGGACTGCTTCTTCCTTCTATAATAAGGGGGCCATCCTCCCCTTGGGCCTGGCCTAGCCCCATTGTAGGAATGTTTCCATATTTTGAGGATTCTACATTGTAATTTTTTCCAGTCATGGCACCAGTGCACCTACCAGGACTGGGCACGTTTTTATCCTGGGTCTTGTGCACCCGGCTATCTTTTCTAATTTTTGACCTACTTCTGTCCATGATGTTTGCTATATAAAGTAGTCTATATATATATATATATATATCCGTGTCATCTTGGTGAGATTTTGTGAAAAACAGGGTCCACCTCGTGAAGCTACTCACCAAGACTTGATGAATTTAATTTCAGCAATACTACTCTCCTTTGCTTGCTGACTTACCCTCTATTTGGACTCCACTCCCTGTGTTAATAAACTGATATTTAAAACCACAATAATAGGAAATACCAGGAATTACTATTACTTTACCTCTCACTAGTCTGGTTATCTATGTTACATTATTAGCAAAATCAGTTTGCTTCATTATACAAAGTTGTTAATTTCCATAACACCAAAATATTTTACTATGGAAAAAATGGATCAGTGTTACTCAGTAGTAGCTTGCCTTTCTTACTGCATGAAAAATGTGACTCATAAGTTCTTTTAAATCCATGCATGACCACTTTTTCCCATTTTCACACATGGGTTGTCCCATCTACAGTAACAATCCTCTAGAGCCAATATTCACACCGCCAGGTAGCTGTCCCTGCTGTGATTGTTCATCCATACTATACACACATGCTGACACATATGGCCAATTTAGTAAGTCCAGTCCAACTACTGCATATATTTGTAATGCGGGAGGAAAGTGAACCATCAGAAGCAAATCCACACAAGCACAGGGAGGACATGCAGACTCCGCACAGAAGGCACCCCAGCTGAGAATCAAACCAGAGAACTTCTTACTGTGAGGCAGCAATGCTAACCACATTGTCACTATTCTTCTTCTTTTGGGTGCTCCCTTTAGGGGTCGCCACAACGGATCATCTGTTTTCATTTCTTCCTTGTCCTCTGCATCTTGCTCTGTCGCACCAATCACCTGCATGTCCTCTGTCACCATATCCATAAACATTATCTTAGGCCTTCCTCTTTTCCTGTTACCTGGCAGCTTCATCTTTAGCATCTTTTTCCCAATATACTCTGCATCTCTCCTCAGCACATGTCCAAACCATCGTAATCTTGCCTCTCTGGCTTTGTATCCAAACCTTCCAACCTGGGCTGACCCTGTAATATACTTATTCCTAATCCTGTCCACCCTCGTCACACCTGATGCAAATCTTAACATCTTTAACTCTGCCACATCCAGCTCTCACTCCTGCCTTTTTGTCAATGCCACTGTCTCCAACCTATATAACATAGCTGGTCTCACTACCCTCTCGTAGACCTTCCCTTTCACTCTTACTGGTACTCGTCTGTCACAAATCACTCCTGACACTCTTCTCCACCCACTCCATCCTGCCTGTACTCTCTTCTTCACCTCTGTTCCACACTCACCATTACTCTGAACTGTTGATCCCAAGTATTTAAACTCCTCCACCTTTGCCACCTCTACTCCCTGCATCCTCACCATTCCTCTATCCTCCCTGTCATTCACACACATGTATTCTGTCTTAGTCCTGCTGACCTTCATTCCTTTTCTCTCTAGAGCATATCTCCACCTCTCCAGGGTCTCCTCCACCTGTTCCCTACTCTCACTACAGATCACAATGTCATCTGCAAACATCATAGTCCACGTGGACTCCTGTCTGATCTCATCTGTCAACCTGTCCATCACCATTGCAAATAAGAAAGGGCTCAGAGCCGATCCTTGATGTAATCCCACCTCCACCTTAAACGCATCCGTCATTCCCACCGCAGACCTCACCGCTGTCACACTACCCTAGTACATATCCTGTACCACTCCTAGATACTTCTCTGACACTCCCGACTTCCTTATACAATACAACAACTCCTCTCTAGGCACCCTGTCATATGCTTTCTTTAAGTCCACAAAGACTCAATGCAACTCCTCCTGACCTTCTCTGTACTTCTCCATCAACACTCTCAGAGCAAACATCACATCTGTAGTGCTCTTTCCTGGCATGAAACCATACTGCTGATCACTTATCACCTCCCTTCTTAACCTAGCTTCCACTACTCTTTCCCATAACTATGCCACTATGCCGTTCATTATTTCTTTTAAATGCCCCCTAATTATAAATGTAGCTATGTACAACACATTAATTATTAGGTCAGTAACACTCTGTATCTACCTGTCTGTCCAGTCATCTATATATCTTTTTATCTGTGTCTTATATGCTTTGTACAGTAGCTTACATGCTGAAATTCTTTGAAAGGGAAAAAATGTATTCAAATAATAGTTGACAAGCTTCTTTCCAGTGTGGTTATCATAGCATTTTTTTTTCATAGAAAAAGCACATTCTCATATAGAACATTATTAATATGCAGCATTTTACATAGTGCAGCATGACTTTGCTTTATGTTGTAACTGTGATACAATGAAAAAATATACTTTGGAGTTTCCAGGTGAAATTTTCCTTCAAATGCATTTGAAAAGTAGTTAAGTAGCAGTAAGACTGAAAAGTGTTTTATGACTATGATTAGTTACCATAGATTTTTTTTTGTAATTGTAAACCGTTTTTATGTAGAAAATGTTCAATCAAAGCATTTTCTGTTAGTGCAGTGTGATTTTTGAGTTCTGTGTTCTAAATTAACTAATTTGCAATGAAGAAACATATTTTTAGAATTTCATATTGGAATTTTCTTTTAAGTACCTCTAAACAGTACTTAAGTAACAGCTGACCCACTTTTGTTTGACTTGTAAAGTTGTGACAAGATAAAAGTGCATCATGTCATGCTGGTTCGATTATCTACCACCATGTCCATTTTTAATAAAAAGGCATTTTTGTTTAAAACATTTTTTAACGTAAACTATTTCCTGACAGTGCAGTGTGATTTTGCTTTTTGTGTTGTATGAGAGAGATTTTATTTTGAAGCAGTAACATTTATACTGTTCTAAATGTATGTCGGTACTTGTTTATTATCGCAACTACATTTTTTTTGCGGTTGCGTTAATACTTATGTTGCCCAGAAAAGGAGTGTGGGAATTAGCGTAAGATGTCATTTAACGTCTGTATTAACAGCAAGTAAGTTTGTTTGAATTACAATCAGGAAGTTAAACCGTGAAAGTTACACACCATGCACTGTTCAGTGGTTGTATGGTGTGTGTGGTTGCATAACAGTCATATAAAAGAATTTTATATTTTAAGGTTTGCAGTGTATTGGGCTTTCCTTTTCTGACTGGCGTGTTTGATAGCGTACACAGGTGGGAGGGGTAGGTTTATTAAAACCACTTACCGTTTTCTTTTGGAGTACAGAAGACTAAATGGTGTTCGTTGTCTTATAAATGTTGTAGAGAACTTAATACGTTACTGTTTTATATACTTTGTATGTGCTGTATTGTATAGCAAGCTTCAAAAAAGCATATTGGGCTTTCCTTTTGTGATTGGCGTGTTTGGTAGCATATATGGGAAGGAGGGGAAAGCTTATTAAAAATAGTCGCTGTTCTGTTTTGGACCATGGAAGACTAAATGGTGTTTGTTATCTTATAAATGTTGTAGGGAAGTTAAAACATTACTGTTTTATATATTTTTTATGCGCTGTCTACACATGCAGCGACCAAGCTTCAGCAGATGTGGGGATGAAAAGTATTAACATATTATGGCAACCACACATTGTCAGCATTCACGGCAACACACTATTTAACTGAGAATGGAATGTTGCTGAGAATGCCTTCAATGCTAACAGTGTGTGGTTGCGATAATACGCAAGTACCTGTATGTCTATGACTATAACATAATAAAAATACAACTTATCTATGTCCTGTTTGTCTCTGTGACTGTACTTTATCTAAGGATATACTTTATTTGTACTAATTAGTTGCCCCAGATTTAGACAGCTGCCCCTGATTTTCAGGGACTTTGTCCCTAATTTCATTATCTGGAGTTTGTGGCACGTTTCCAATAAATTTCAAACTTTTAGCAGAATATTTGGAAGAGTTCAGTAATTTTGGCATGCAGGTCAAGTGAACTATAATATTCCTGACACAGTATTAGTTACAGATGCAGAGCCAGGTATTTGGAAGATAAAATAAGTTTTATCTTCACGTCTAATATACAGATTTACAACAGATCATCTTTTCAGCAGTAGACCACAGAGATTGGCAGGTTTACAGATCTGGTTCTGTCTGTCTGTCTATCATAACCTGTTTGTCAATCTGAGTGTTACAAAAGAAAATCAGGTTTAAAGGTACTGGTTCACTTGGTTAAAAAAAGCTGATTTCTCCATGTTTCCACTTACATCGTTGAAAATGGAGCTGAAGTAACTTACATTAATAATCCTTGCCATATGCTGACTTAAAAGAAAAAAAATTAGAAAGTTGTAGGTACATCCTCATGGTTTGTGTACAAAAGGATTAAAGTATGAAATGGGTAATACAAGAAAGGAAAGTGCAGTTGCAATTATGGCCAGTAACAGGGAGGCATTTATATGCCACATTTATATTTATATTTAGATATATACAAGAAGCACATGTCTTTTGACATCCTGTCACAAAGAGTGGAATAATTATCATCCTATCACATGCAGTACCCAGTGATGTTATGTATTTGACTAGTTGTGGATCTTTGTTTTTAATGTGGACAAGATTGTTTGCTCATTAAGGCAAACTGTGGGAAATGTGTTTTAATTATTAAAAATAAGAACATAAGAACACTGGTTGTTTATGTAAAAATACAGTTTAGTATATGGTGTTGAGTTTAGTTACTGAAAGCTGTGTGCTGCTAGGATCCAGGGGTTGGGGTTTGGATAATATCACTTTGTACTGGAAATCGAGTTAGGAGATCATTTCAGCTGTGTGTAAGCTCAAATCAAATATGAGGGATTCAGGATAAATGTTTTGTTTACATTTAGATGTTTTTGGAAGAGTGTGTGTGTGTGTGTGTGTGTGTGTGTGTGTGTGTGTGTGTGTGTGTGTGTGTGTGTGTGTGTGTGTATATATATATATATATATATATATATATATATATATATATATATATACATATATGGGTCTACTTCAGTTGACCTAAATCTCATTTGACTGACACCCAATTGACCAAACTTTCATTTGACCTAAAACTCATTGGACTGACTCAAGAAAGGGTTCTCATGATGAAGGCAACAGGTGAGCCTCAGTCAGGGGTCCTGTTCACGTCATGCCAAGGCTCCTAGACATTCGGTACAGACTCTGCACATGTGGCCTGGTGGACTTACTCAGGGAAACTGGCAGGTCAATGGAACTAGAACAAAACTCAAAGGAAAAAGGCGCATCAATATCAGAGAGATCATGTCACCTATCTTGAGGGGGAGGGGGGCAGGAAAAAAGCTCTGGAAGTCAGGATGAACACTGGGCCTTCTGTAGTAGAAGCCCCAAGTATCACCCCAAGTATCATCACTACTGTAACATTTAACATACAAAAATGCCTACAGTTAGGGTAAGCTCATAATGCTACTGAGTCTTTTATTGCCTCTGGTCATGACATAGACTGAAAGCTTAGAAATGGTTTGTGCACGTCTTTTTTTTTTTTTTTCAACACACCTGAAATGAAGAAATGATTAGTAAAATTAGCAGGTACTTTCCGTGTTTTTCTTAGCCAGTGAGACTATACACTTTGTTACAAAACCACAGGCAGCTATTTTACCCAGACAGCTATTTTCCCAGCAGCAACACATCTCTGGTGTTGTATTTTCAAATGTTTTTGTGCTTACAGCATCTTCTGGTTTTGCAATTTGCCAACACTGTGCCTAGAAATATTATGCTTACGTCTAGAAACTGAACCAATGCATCACTATCAACGTTCAGTATGATGACATTTGGGGTGTGTGTGTTTGTGCATATATATAGATAGGTGTGTGTGTGTGCGTGCTGACACACATCTAACATAAAACTTGTATTTAGGTGATCTTGTATCCTAACCTGAGTTCATCAGCTGTCTCAATATGGGGCCTGGGTAGCTACAAAGATCAGTATGTTTTTAAGTCTCTATTAATTCAGCAGGGATGAAAATTGTCATTCTAGCTTTTCTTCTGAGGGTTTAAAACATGTTAAATGTTACGCAAGTTATTGTAGCTTTCAGTAAACTGTTTATTAGTTTCATCAGAACTCAGAGCAATTTATACCGCATAAATGAATTTTTTCTGCAACACCAGTTTCAATGCAGTAATATCATAACTTACCCTGGAGCTGTGTTCAACCTGCCTACATCTTGCCTTGTAAAATCCCTGTGCTTCTTCCTTATGACATACGTTAAGTGCCATAGGGCTAGATCAAAAGTAGATGCCTTATGTAGTGCACAGTTTCCTGGACAAATTATTGGGATCACCCTTAGAGAAATCAACTTCTGCAGGGAACACAATTTGTGACAGAGTTTGCTGCTAAAGACTTTTGCTTAACTGTCATAAGATTTGTTTTTGACCATCTGAAGATTTTGCTTTTACAGTCAAATTTTTAGCTGGGTGGAGACTTTGAACTAGTTATGTAATATCTGGGTTTCTATAAATACCCTTTTTCCAAATATGGGCTTCTATTCTGCAACAAGAATTGGACAATCTAGAGATTTATCATTTGTTTTTCCCATGTATCTCTTGTGTGAAATACTGACTTGTAACATTTGTAGAAGTTGTCTTACTTTAAAATGATTAGGTACGCTTTGTGTTTCTCTTTGTTGAACTGTTTCAGGCATAGGCAACTTGTAATAAACTCACTATTAATTGGTTTTATAACAATGTAGGTGGACTTGTCCAAAGACGCATTTCTGGTACATCCTGGATCAGTAGCAAGGAAGACATAAGGAAGCCTCAATAAAAAAAATGGGTTCACACTTCACATTTACAATTGCATGAACTATATTTACAGTTCTTTTTACAAAATACATCTGAGTGTGTATGCATTTTTCTTTTTGTGCGTGTGTGTGTGTGTGTGAGTTCATGTGTGTGTGTGTGTGTGTGTATGAGTTCATGTGTGTGTGTGTGTGTGTGTGTGTGTGTGTGTGTGTGTGTGTATGCGTTCATGTGTGTGTGTGTGTGTGTGTGTATGCGTTCATGTGTGTGTGTATGTACGTATGTATATGTATATATATATATATATATATATATATATATATATATATATATATATATATATATATATATATATATAATCTATATGGATCTACTGTACTTCATTGAAAGAACACTTCTTCAAAAAAAGAACAGTAGACCCACACTTACGCGAAAGTGCACTTAACTGAAAGTGCACTTTCTTGAAGAACGTTTCAACGAACCGACCAGGAACACCAAAACAATGTTTTTGCAGGGGGGGGGCAAGCCCCCCCACACACCCCCTACTTAAATATACCAACTCCGAGATCACACTACAGTGGGGAAATGGGGAAATTCCCTTTTCCCCACTGTAGCGTGCTTTGGCTCCTCCGTGTTCCTTAATGGTTCGTTGAACCATTCTTCACGGAAGTGCAGAACGGTTCGCTGAATGGTTCTTCGCAGAAGTGCACTTAAGTGTGGGTTCACTTTTCTTTTTCAAAGTGATGTACTTTCGATGAAGAGAAGAAGACCCATATATATATAAAATGTGTGTGTGTGTGTGTGTGTGTAGGGTCCATATAAGCTGAACGAAAGATCAAGATCTTGAACGGCTTAATAGTCAAAAGTGCCATTCTTCGAGATTGCTATTGTGAGATTGCGGTACAGTGAAGATCGAAAAATTTGCCCTTTCCACACTGTAGTGCGATCTCGGAGTTGGTATATATAATTAGTGGGCATGTGGAGGGCAGACCCTCCATAATAACAATTTTGAAGAATGGCATTTTTGACTTTTCAGCCGTTCGAGATCTTGATTTTTCGTTCATATAACAGGGACCCTATATATATATATATATATATATATATATATATATATATATATATGTGTATATACACACACACACAGCAGTCCAACACATCCAGTACCTCCTTAGAAAAACGTACGAACTGCAAATGCAGTAACTATTGAAGATTTATTCATAGCATTTGTTATAAAAGGACCAGGCTTCAGGCAGGTCCTTTTATAACAAATGTTACAAATAAATCTTCAATATTTACTGCATTTGCAGTTTGTAAGTTTTTTTTAAGGAGGTGCTGGATGTGTTGGACTGTCGTTAACTATTTGTTGTTCGGTAGCACTCCTTTTAGCGATTCATGCACGGTTTTGTATGGCCTAATATATATATATATATATATATATATATATATATAAAAAATATTTATGCATACACTTGTATCATTATAATGCTAAAAATGCATGAACTTGAATGTACATGCAAAATGACACACACAGGTTCATAGGTAGGTACTAGGCTATCGGCCCGAGGGCCTACATAAGCCTAGCCAACAAGATTCCCTGGCTTACACCACCCAAGAAAGTTATTTTCCTGTGCCACTGTTGAGCAGAGATGCAGAAGTGATCCCCTGGGTGTATTTCCTATTTCCCATCCACTAATCAAGATTTTTCTGGAAGAGTGCTAATGAAGAACTTTGCTAGACATAGATGGGTAGCCTGTTCCAGAGTATGGGAAGTCTCTGGGACAGGAATCTATCCCTCCAGCATGTCCTGTTTATTGTGGTGACAAGGTTTAGGTCCCTAGAGCGTGTAGCTCGGAGGGATTGGGATTTCTTTAGGTGTAGCATGCCCAACAGCTCTGGGTTTGACATAGCTTTATAAGTTAGACAGAGATCACCTCGGAGTAGGCGAAATGCTACGGAGTAAAGCTGGAGTTTTTTGAGATGGTCAGTGTAGGGCATCTGTTTGAGGCCAGTAATCCTCTTTGTGAGATACTTCTTTGGCCTTTCCAGCTGCTGCAGATGTCTTGTGAGGTACATTCCAAAAAGGGGCGTTGTACTCTATAATGGGTCTAATGAGTGTCGAGGGGAACAATGACCTCTTTTTTCCTGGCTGAGAACCCTTTTATGATAAGGTGTGCCACATAGAAGGACTTCCTGACTACTGTGGTGATGTGACTGTCAAAGGGCTGACTATGTCCATCTGGGTCCCAATGTCTCTTATCGCACATACGGTGTTAAGTAGACTGCTGTCTATGTAGACATGATTTTTTTTTTGTATTCTTTTGTTTTATAATTGTTTTTACCCCACAGTGTACTGTGTAATGGAAGGGTTGGACTACCATTGCATCATATTTTTCAGAAAGCTTAATCCTACAAGCCTGTTCAGCCAGGCAGGATTTAATTTACAAATGTATGTCACATGCTGTCATGCAAGAGACTTTAATCAAAATTCAGGATAGACACCTTGTGTACTTTTGACCCACGTTGATCGACATTTGTAAATGGTTGACAGTTGTGCGAGATCAGAAGTCCCCTAGATAGGGGATATGTCCTTTCACAGGGGATTGTGCAGTTTCTGATTTAGCATATATAATTAGCAGAGGGTGCGGGGGGGGGGGGTGGCTAGCCCCCTGCAAAAAACACTTTTCTTTGCATTCTCCATGGATTAGCCTTGGAGCATGCGCTGCAGTGTGCCGACATGTTTTGCTTACTTTATTAGGTCGATGTAAAGCACATCGACATTTTTGTGGATCGACTGGCAGTAATGGCTCCATCTATATCTATATAGAGCAAAGGTCAAAGAGAACAGATTACAATGGTTCTGACACATGCAGGAGGCAGTATAGTAAAGAAGATCTGAGACGGACAGGAAAAAGACAAGAGGAAATTAGGGCATGCAACAAAGAGGTGGTTTTCAGAATTTTGAATTGTCGGACTCCTATGTTAAGATGTGTCCTGACTAATTTGAATGTATGAGGAATGTTTTGTCTGCAGTTTTTTCTTGTGAGGAAAATTTTGTTTTAAATAAGTTAATTTAGTCTGTTGTTCAGAACACTACACATTATATATGTTGTGTGTATGACTCTGCTGTTACTTCAAGGGCAGTGGCCAGCTGTACTGTTTTGAAGACGTTTTCATGGCTACATTCTCACAACCTCCCAGATGTTAAAACTGAGATTTTAAATTCTCCATTGGATAGAGATTTAACTTTTAGCCTCTCTGCAGCAGAGGTGATAAAAATGTGAGATGAAAGAGGAAAGCTGATAAAGGGAATCTTTAAGATTTTTCAGCCCTCATTTTCCAAGAGATTTTCTAATTCTTTAACCAGTTTTGGTAAGAAACAATTTTATTATTTTATTTTACATTTGTTGACCGGGCTAGTCCAGCTGGGTCAATTTCCATTTTCAGTGGAGGCCCGGGGAGAAAAGCTCCACAGATTAAAACAAGGTTATAGAAATTAAACATTTACAATAAATGCCTGTGACACAGACAGTGAGCAACAATGCATACATATTAGTCTAGATCAAGTAATAAAAAACACATAGTGCCATCTACGTATTGAGAAAGGCATTAACTCCTTACAGTACAGTTATGTGAGGATGGGGTATTACGTAGTATAAAATGTATATACATACTTGTTAAAGACATTGTTTGTACCTTTTTTTTTTTTTTTTTTTTTTTTTTTTTTTTTTGAAATATGAGAACAGTAGTAGCAGTACAGTCATTAAGTCATTTGTGATCACAGAGAAAGATTGCAGTTTTGAAATAAGGAAATATGATAGTGGAAAGAAGAAAGTAGAACAAAATGAACAGTTTCAACAAAAATGCAGGTAAACAGACATTTAAAAATAAATGGCAATGGGGTTCCAAGTAGAAATGTGGAAACTCCCAAAATCAAGGGCAGACCAGCAAGTCAAAACAACTAAGGCTTTGTTCCCCCCTCCCACCCTGGCAGCCATTTTTTTACTTACAGAAAGTCTGAATCTCCACTTTTTGCTTTGGCAACAGATAGATTCAGACAAATGGGTTTTTAAGATCATTCACCAAGGTTACAGATGGAAACAGGAAGACATTTCTCCTTTCCAGGGGGTGATTCCTCATTCTCAAGACCAGACTCTCATGTTTCCACCTGCCCTTTATCACATGCTGTCCCAAGGAGTTGTAGAGACAGTTCCCCTTTCCTTGTTTGGAAAGGGGTTTTATTCTAGGATTTTTTTTTTTAGTGCCAAAGAAAGAAAATGCTTGGAGACCAGTTCTGAATATTTTTTCTAAACTAGTTTGTGATTGTGCCCAAATTCAAAATGATGTCACTTCACAACCTGCTACCTCTTCTTCCTCGTTCAAGTTTCCCGTTAGCACTAGATTTGAATGATGCTTATCATTACGTTCCTGTTCATCCAGATTTTAGGTGGTTCTTAAGGTTTTGTGTGTCTGGATCACACTGTCAGTTCTCTACTTTACTTTTTGGACTGTCCACTGCTCAAAGAGATTAGCTCCAGTTATGTCTCATTGCATGCTGCAGGATATCCACATTTTTTTCCATATTTAGACAAATTGCTTATCTTTGCAGAGTCTATTTCATGGTGTCAGCAATCATTGTCTTGGGTGAGAGATTTCTTACACAATCTGGGATTCCAAGAGAACATTCAAAAGTCGTTCTTGACTCTTCACAGGATTGTATTTTGAGATGTGAACTAGACACCTCAGTTCAAAGATCTATTTCTAGGGTTCTCTACTTAGACTTCAGTCACTGCGAAGGTGTACCTCAGAATTTTGGGTCTCATGACTTTTATGATTCCCATGGTACCCCTGGCAAGGCTCTACATGAGAAGGATACAATGGTATCTAAAGTCTCTTTGGTCTGAGTACCAACACCCTTTCTATTATCAGGTCCCAGTGCTGGGCTTTGTCAGAAGACAAATCACTCGGTGGAGACAACGAATATCACTAAATCCATGTCACCCCTTCTCCCTACCTGTTTCAATGCAGTCAGTCACCACAGACACCTCAAAATTTGCTTGGGGTGCAGTTTCAGGAGGGATACAAATGCAAGGTGTTTAAGACACCAAAGACAGATGCAAGCACATAAATGTAAAGGAGATGTCTGCCCTGATCAAGGCACTCAACTTCCTGAAACATCTTTGGTCCCTAGGACCTCTAGAAGTTGTTACAGACAATACCACAGTCATGTGGTCCATCAACAAGCAAGGGAGAACTTGTCATACCCCTCTGTAGAGTAGCCATGTTAGCTTGGGATATAACTTCACAGCACAGTCAAACACTACAGTCATCCTACATTATGTAAGAGCAAAATTGTGTAGCTGACAAGTGAAGACCCTTATGAAAGGAAACTAGATCAGAGGGTCTTCCAATATTGGATCTATGTGTGGGAAGTTTCTAAAGTAGACCTATTTGCCTCTTCTCTGAACAATCATCTGGCAAGATTTTCCTTCAGGATTTCATGCATGAAGGCCTGGAAGATAGATGCCATTTCTTTTCCTTTGACAGGAATGTTCCTGTATGCTTTTCCATCCTTTCCACTAATATCCAGGGTAGTTATGAAGATTCAGAAGGAATTCCCCAAGATAATTGTGGTGACTCCCTTCTGGCCCAGGCAACCATGGTTTTCCCTTCTTTTGGAAATGTCTATGGGCAATTACCACAAGCTTCCTCACAAACAGGATCTGCTTATACAAGAACATATGTGTTTGATTCTCCCTGACACCAATCAGCTTCAGCTGACTGCTTGGATGATAGGTTCTTACTACCTTTTAGGCATCTGTTTACTGAGGACACGCGGCAGTTATTAATGGAGGCAAGAAAGCCTGGTACTAGACAATCTTGTATTAGCAAATTGAAAACAGTTTCTAGTTGGTGCCAGCACCATAACCAGTGGCCATTCAAGGCTACTTGTTCTCTGGTTTTGCAATATCTGTGAGAGTTACTATCTGATGGCCTTTTTTACTCCTTCATCAAGGTTCATTTATTGGCCATTTCAGCATGTCTGCTCATGGATCTTCCTCTTTCAATGTATTCTAATGTCAAAATGTTTTTGAAAGGGATTTTGCATAAAAGACCTCCATGAAAACCGGTGGCCCTTCTTGGGATCATAATTTTGTGTTAAAGAAGCTATCACTTGCTCCATTTGAACCAGCTAACCTGGCTGACTTGAGTTTTTAAGATGCAAAACAGTTCTACTGATTGCTCTGATCTTTGCAAGAAGAGTATTTAAGTTGCAAGATCTTATAGTGAGTCAACCTATCTCATTTTCCACAGGAACAGGGTTTCTTTGAGAACTTACCATTTTAAGCATAAAAAGAGGATATCTGAGTTTACTTTAAGCCAAACTATCCAGCTCCCTAATTTCTTTCCTGAACTCAAAAATCAAGGAGAATGGATATGCCATACCTTGGATGTCCACAGACATCTCAGGTGCTATCTTGACAGAAATAAGTCTTTCAGATCTTCGGATCAATTGTTCATTTCTTGTGAAGGTAAGACGAAGGAACAAGCTGTCAAAAACAGACTGTTTGCAAATAATTGTCTTAGGCTATTACCTTTTGTTACACTCATCACAACAAAAGTATTCCAAGCAAGGTCAAGGTTCTCTCTACCAGTGCCTTGGCTTCATCTACAGCTTTTTGTATAGGACTAGAGTCTAGAAGCAGCAACTTGGTCTTGTGTTCATTCTTTTACAAAGCATTGTAAGCTTGATTCCTTCTCTAGGTCTAGGTCGGGCTTTGCAAGGACCATTCTCCAGGTGTTTCTGAACTTTACAGTAGCTTACTTTATTTAGGAGGTGGAAGAAGAAATCTATCCATATAGCTAAGGCTACTGCAGCAGTGATCAATATGATAAATACAGTACAGCTGTGTAAGTAAACTTGACAGAACACTAGATCGAATAATCACTGCTGCAGTAACTGTTCTTGCTCTCCTCCTCCCTTGTTTTTAAGTGTTTTTTTCCTCTCTCCAGGGAGTGGTTATTTATTTATTTTTTTTGCTGTTACTGGCATTGTCCTTTCAGGGCTCAGCCTCCCTCTCAGTGTTGGCAGGAAAGCTCTGAAGGGCTTGGCACACAAACTTGTCATTTTGTCAGCTCAGCTAGGGCTGCCTGCAGTTTGGGCACTTGGAAATTGCCCTGAAGCTTTGTAAGTTGACCAGCTGTTATATCCTTGGCAGGATGTAACCTGTATAGGCTACTTGTAGCAGTGATCATTCAAACATCTACTGTTATGGTAAGATTACTTACACAATTGTATTTTTCCTTTCCTATACATTTCATGTTGGTCAAGGATTTGAGGCAGGTAAATTTAAGGTGTGTAAGAATTTAACAAATTAGTCTAAGGAGTGATGCATGTAGGAGTTATGTGCATAATGTAGTTGGGATAGCCTTATAAGAATCGGACTTTGGTAAGTAGCTGGGGTCTGTAGACGGACAGTATTTTTGTATTTATTTATTTATTAGCATTTACCTACTAGGAAAATCCGACTGGTCTATGACAGGCTCTTTTTCAACAGAAGTCCGGTGACAGAAAATCCACAATTAACAGATCTTACCAAGATGTCATATGATACAATACCATACAATACAGTAAAATTCAAAGTAAACAGATGTTTGTCTATGACTTACAAGATGCAAAATTAGTATGTAAAGAAAAAAAAGAAAAGAGAGAGAGATCCTCTGAATCATATTTTGCAGAGTTACTTTTCAGTTTTTCTAAGTAACAATAATAGTTAAGAATTTTCATTAGTCAATATAGACAGATGGAATAGAATTTGTAGGGTATTACTACTTGATTGCAGATCGTTTGCTACATTTATAATACAGTACGCATTTATAGAGACTGCAAGCTAAAAGAAATTAGAGGTTATTTTCTGCAGTTCTGTAGCTGTGTGGCTTGTAATGACACAGAATATGTAAAATGTTGTTGTTTGACTTAACTAAATTGTTAAATCGTATTGCTTGTATTGTTTCCGTGTGAGGAATATTTGCAGATCTGACTGTGATAGAGTACGCTTCTGCTTCTTCACATCTTTGGTATTTACTTGGGCATCCTGACTGTGAGACGGACCGGCTGTAGGGGCTACTTTGTGTTACTGCTCAGCCTTGTTTATTTTAATTCTACTGTTGGTGTTCATGGTCCTGCATGGTTTGTGTGCCTGCTTTGATTGTTCCCTAATGTTCAAAATGTATGCAGTGCTTTCCCACCCAGGAGCTGCAAATGGTTATTAGAATGTGACCTCAGACATGTGGTATTTGTTTTATTAGGCACCACAACCTCTAAAGTTCACTGCTGTTGTGGCTTTATCAGTGTTTCACTCTGTCCTCTTTAAGAGATTTATTAACTGCTATCTTTTCGACCCAGCAGATTCAGATGACCTGGATGTTCATCGTGTTTCACTGTTGCAGTCATTACTCTTGGGTTATCCTGCTGGCAGGCTACCCTCAGTTGGCCAGAATTCCAAAGTCTAGGTCCGGCGTCGGTTGCTGTTGCCTCTTCCCTTACGTCAGTGTGCCAGGGGTATAAAAGACGCAGCCGACGCCATTTTCTTTAGTCTTTCTTGCCGTGCGGTGCCCAAAGCAAAAGCAGTTTGCAAGTGCCGGTCATCCGACTCCTGAGATATTCAAATCCGAATTTCAGAACCGAAGTCTTCATCAAAGCCAAGTACCCCGTTGGGGAAATTTTTTTTCTTGCTCCAGACCGATGTCAGAAAAAGTTAACAATTGTATTTCTTGTGGGAAGCAAATACCTCATAAGGATTTTCACTCTTACTGTATTCCTTGCCTAGGCCCTGATCACAATGTTGCTAGCTGTCGGTTTTGTGCTAGATTTAACCAACGCACTATTAAGCGTCTGTTCGATTTTGCATTTCATTACTTTGGCCGAAGATTTAATTATATAATGCCATCGGACCAGCCGACAACCGGAGTTTACAAAAAATGCAAGAACAAGGAAAAGGATAGGCATCCGAGGTCCAAAATTGACGACGAGGCCTCTGCTAGGCCAGTCACCGGTTTTCAGTGAGGCGCTTTTGCAGCCTCTGGCGCCCGCTACCTCAGAGCCACAGGCCGCTTCCAACTCCCACGTGGAGCCGACTGGGCCTCTGGATACTCAAGGTATTGAACACTCTGAAATCATTCCCTCAGATGGGTCCGGAGCCGCTGAGCAGGCATCGGCTTCTGAGGGTGTCTTCAGACCTACACAACTATATATTAAGCCATCTTCAGCTTCAAAGACTAAAGCAACTCTAAAGACAAAGAAACAAGTACAGCATTCTCCTGCTCAGACTTCCATGCCTAAAAAAAGATGGTCAAAATGGCCGAAGACCTAATACTTTGATCAGGGGCTCCCATCCCCCTCCTGATAAGAGGCCTAGGCAAGAGACAGAGTATGATTCTTCTGATCAGGTTTTTATTTCCTCTGATTCCTCTTCTGAACAGGATTACTCCATGCTTCCCTGTGAGGATTCTGATGCTGAAGAATCCATTCTGTCAGCTTCTCCTCCTGAGGATTATTCTTTTGGGGAAACCCAGCATTCCATGAGGGAGCATTTCCACTGGGAGAGCCAAGATTATTCTGAATCTAAGAAAAGGCTCAGGGACTTTCTGCTACTTCCTCAGCACAGACCCCTTGCAATTCCACCTGTTCTAGACCTTGTAGATGATGTATTTTCAGAGTCCGGCCTGTCCCCTGACTCTTTACCCCCCTGCACCTGCTAAGCCAGACAGATACTACAGAGTCCCAGATCCTCATAAATTTCTATATAAAAACCCCGCTGCTGACCCAGAAACTATATCTCAGAGTCCCAAAGGGGTCAAAGCTTCCACTGCAAAAAATCCTGTCCCCTCTGATAGGGATTCTAGAGCTCTAGACAGATGGGGGAAAAAAGTCTACACTTCTGCTACCCTGGCTGTAAGGGCTTTAAATTGTCAGTTTCATATGCTTAAATATCAGCAATATTTAATGTCACTGCTTAAACAGAAATTGTTGACAAATACTGAATGTTCAGAGAACAAGGAATTGCAGGATTTATTGCATGCAGCTGAACAAGTGGGAAAGCATACTTTGCAATGTGGTTATGATTCACTGGCGACCTCTTGCAGGGCCGCTGTTACAGGTTCTGTTATTAGAAGGCATGCTTGGTTAAAGGAACAGAATCTGCCTGATCATTTTAAAGCAAAATTATTAGATGTACCATTACAGCATGATACTTTGTTTGGTACTAAAGCAGAAGAGATGTTGAAAAAAATGGAAGATAAAGCAAAATCCATGCAGACAGTCAAGGATTTCTTACAGGTACAGCCAACCAGGTTTAGCATGAACTGGCCTTCTAAAAATTGGTACTTTCCAGTGTCAGACAGGCCACAAAGAGGCAGATACAGGCGTCCCACAGGCAGATCTCAGCCCCAAGGCTCATACAGGCCTAAACAATGGGGTGCTCCTACCTCCAAAAGCGGAGAAGACAAATTACAGCCTTACAGGAAACAGTCCCAATGACTTTCCTGTACCAGATCCAAGCACTTTTCTTTTGGCAGCCCCCTTAGGGGGAAAACTAGCACTTTTTTCATCAAATTGGCAAATGGTTACCCAAGACAAATGGGTCCTGAACATAGTGTCCCAAGGCTACAGGTTCTATTTTCACACTCTAACAAGGTCAAAGGTATGCCAGACCTGCCACACAATCAATGGGCAGAGGCACAAAAACAAATTACAGCCCTCGTGGACATGAGGGCCATTCAGCAAGTACCACAACAAGAGCAGGGGCAAGGATTTTACTCCATACTTTTCCTAGTACCCAGAAAGGATAAAACCTGGAGACCAATACTGGACTTGTCTGTACTAAATACGTTTCTGGAAGTTCCAAAATTCAAGATGTTGACTCTACAGCAGCTACTGCCCATGCTGGGCAAGAAGGCTTGGCTCGTAACTTTGGACCTAAAGGAGGCATAACCTGCATGTCCCAATCAGACAGTCTTGCAGAAGATACCTCAGATTCATAGCTGGCTCAATGCATTACCAATTCTCTGCACTGCCCTTTGGCTTGTCTACTGCACCCAGGGTCTTCACAAAATGTCTGGCACCAGTAATTGCATTTTGCAGACAAAAAGGAATTTAAATATATCCCTACTTGGACGACTGCCTAATTCAAGCAGAGAACAAAAACAGACTATTTCTAAATGGATAGGCCATTGCATCCATTTCTGCTATTCTCAACATGGCAAATCAGTGCCTAAGGGCATTAGGCCTCATTCCACCAGAGCAGCAGCCACTTCAGCAGCCTTCCTCAGAGGAGTACCAACCAAAGATATCTTAGAGGCTGCAACCTGGAGTTCAGTGCACACCTTCACAAATCACTACCACTTACCTCTTTACTCTAAGTCCAGAGCAGGCTTTGCCACTGCAGTCCTGCAGGGCCTCCATAGACTCTCCTAATCCTATTTAGCCCAGCCACCCATCCTCAGTTTTGGGATTCAACCCAAGAGTAATGACTGCAACAGTGAAACACGATGAACATAGTACAGTTGTGTACCTACCATAAATGTAGATGTTTCAGTGTATTCACTGTTGCAGTCCAGGTTACCCACCCACCTTCCCCCTTTTCTTTGCTGGGACTTAACTGTACTTCTCTATCCTATACAACCTATGTGGTGTATTTGCTTGTAGATGAAGGAAATGTTATTTTTGTGCATGCATTTTTATTGGCATATTTTTCAGCCTACCAATTTGGGGGCACCTGACATCTGGGACAAGAAAAACTGAAAAAAATGACGTTGGCTGCATCTTTTATACCCCTGGCTCACTGACGTCAGGGAAGAGGCGACAGCAACCAACGCCGGAACTAGACTTTGGAATTCTGGCTGACTGAGGGTAGCCTGCCAGCAGGATAACCCAAGAGTAATGACTGCAACAGTGAATACACTCGAACATCTACATTTATGGTAGGTACACAACTGTACTTTAGTTATCCTCTGTAATTTTGTAATGTTTTATTTATTTTTATGTGTGCATTTTATTTTGTATAGTACTTAGTGCTCCAGCACATTAAGAAAGATGAATTAGAATAGTTTGAAGGGATGTCAGAAAGGAAATTAGTGAGTGTAGGCAACAAAGGCACTAAGATTGTGAGGTCAGGGAAAACAGATGCACAGCATTAAAGTAGAAAGCATTCTTTGCAAGGGATTTACTCATAACGGCTGGCATATATTTTCTAAAAAAAATGAGAACTCTGCACTGTAGTTTTAGAAACTGAAGTGGAACTTGGGGGTGGGAGGGATTGGAGATAAATGAACTTTGGAAATGTCACCAGTATGATATGTTAGTCTTTGGGTCATATGAGTTGATAAAGGACACGCAAACTGATATGTCTGTGTGGGATGCCAGACTAAATAACAGAAGATAACACAACAGTCAGTGTAGTGGAAAGACTGAGCTGCTACCGGTGCAGTTTACAGCAACCATATACAAGAAGACGGCAAGTAGAGGTAATCTGTACACCTCCCTGGTAGGGATAACAAACACAATATAGGGACAGATTTGAGAGAAGGGTTCCCAGCAGGGTCAAGAAGAAGTGAAAGTGAATATTTTGCACAAGTTAGACATTATGTTAATTTTCTAGAGACATCTGAAATCCAGATAAGCCAGACTAATTTTGAGAAAGTCTCTTGGGTGCTTTGTGTAAAGAAACGTTGGGAGAGCTCCGTGTGATGCTTCCTGTGTAGGAGCTGTGAAAGTAATCATTGAGGAGAAGCGATGGTGAACAAGTTTGGTACAGAAGAGCCTTTGAACCAGTGAACTCCATTGCTTAAGCCTTGGGTTTAGAAGGCTACTGATAAACTGAAAAGAGTAGGATAGTGCAAGTGCAGAATGCATGGCAAGGTAAGTGGACAAAAAGGGACGGGATGGTCATTTACTTCTGAGATGAGAGAATCACTTGTACAGTGCTGTGACTCATACCACAGATAGCCATTCAGACTGCTGAAATCAAACAGTCATTGTGAGTATATTACTGCAAGTTACAAAAATGTGTCCAGGACAGAGAAGAAACAGACTGTTAGTGAATAAAATTATCACAATGGGTGTTTTCCTCATTAAGCAGATACGCAAACACATAACATTGCAGTGATCTAACTGACAAGAATACAACTTCACAATAATTAATTGTAGTTTACAAATAAAAGTGCATTAAGCCATATTTCTACTTGCTTACTGTAGTTATTAATTTAAAAGCTTGTACTATTGTAGCTCCAATAAGCACCATACAGATAAGTCATTGCGACACATTCACAAAATCAGAACAAGAACCATACTAACCTCCTCTGTATCTGTTGCCATATTTCATAACATAAGTGAACTTTTCCACCTAGGAAAATAAAACGTATACCTCCTCCTACACAATGGAGCCTTAAGCAGACTGTCAGCAAAGTACCATAAACTCCTGAAGTACAAGCCATGTAAAAGAAAAGGTTATATATTTTTTTATTTATTTGTTAACTTTGTAAGTCAACTGAACAGAAGTTTCCTTTTCAGGAGTGTCCTGGGAACATTGTCTGGTTAAATGACTTAATCAGAGTCACACAGATAAATGGAGACCTGAAGTGGTCAAACCCTGGACTACAGGAAGCAGCTTGTTAAGAGCGTATAGTCTTAAACTTCTGTGCTAATTGCCAGTTGCATGTACATTTTACCATACAGCAAAAACCTTACAGTCCAAATGACTGTATGAAAAGAAATTTTTGAAGAAACTGTGCATGCATGTACAAAATGAGGAAAAATATTAAAAAAATTAAAACTGCTACAAGTGCTCATTTTAGTAGCTCACCACACTTGCTCAGTGCCTTTTGCTGTAAATTGCAAGTGCCTTAACTCCCACTATCCTCATCCTAGTTAATTACCTACCACTCCCAACACCTGACCCTATTGCAAAACATATTCCTACCAGAGCCCTAACAGTAACCAGAAAACTCCCTCTCAGTCCATAACCATAGTACTCCCATCCCACTCTTTTAGCACTAAATTCTTTGATTGTTCCCAAAACCTAAAACTCCACTCCCCCAAAACTGAAGTCCCTAATTGCTCTCTAACACTAAACCCCCTCAAATGTAAAATTCCCTTCCTGCGCCCTGAACTGAAAGGTCCTGGTTGCTAAGTGACCCTAAACACGTTCACCTGCTCCCCAGACAGGATGATTTATTGGAGTTCCTCCATGTGCAAATCACCATAGACAAAATCCTGTACTGTATTCTAGCCAGCTATAGGTCACACTGCATGTCCCAAGAAGCTCACAGTGTACACTTGGACCTATTGGAGACTCTTGCCATCCAACCTAACACCCTAGTCATGGGAGATTTTAATTACCCCCCCTATAGACTGGGAATCCTACACAGCCTCAAATCTGCAAGCACAGAGACTCCTGGACTTTGTAAATACAAACACCATTGTCTAAATAGTGAATACGCCTACTAGAGATTCTACCATACTGGACTGTGTGCTCACAGATATGGGAAAACATCTCCCCAATGTCTTGTCCTCCCTGGAAAAGTCCGATGATAAAGCTGTCTCCTTTGAAATCAAAATCAGCTGTGTAATCCCATTAAAACAAATAATGGTTAGGAACAATTCCAAGGCAAATTACCTTTAATTAAATGGTGGATTGTCAAAATTCAGTTCCCCTCCAAACAGAGAGAGCACAGCAGCCTATGCTGAATTCCTCTCAGAAACTCTGTACAACAATGTTAATGGCTACATAAAGGCTGCTGTACCTACCAGAAATAATCCCAGGATTAGACCCAGAAACAAACCACTCTGGTGGTATCCCAAACTAAACAGGATATACAAGAAAAGGAAAATAAAATGTGGCAAAAATCAGGAAGGATAATTTCCATACAGACAAAAGCTCTCTCATCAAACTAAGCAGGCAACTAAGAGGGCTAATTAAGTCAAGCAAAGCCAACTTTAAGGTTAGGATGTCTCCCCAGGTGATGGATAATCACAGGGCCTTCTTCAGCTATTTCAGAAAGTGTGCTTTACTGGTGGTTAATGGTGCCAGATTCACCAAGCCTGGTGATGAAGCCAACCTGTTAAAGGACAAATTCAGTTCAAGCTTTACCCTGCTTTCACCCCAACTATTTCCTCCAACTATAACTAGGGAGCATGCACTGGCTGCAGTTGCTAAAGCCAATAACATGACCTCTGTGGTCCCTGATAACATTTAAGGATGCCTTCTGAACAGTCTTGACTCCAGGGGTCCTCATAAGTTGTATTTACTGTTTAATTGTAGTCTGAAAACAGGCTTTGCATTATGTGACTGGAGAACTGTGATGCCCATTCCCCTTCTTAAAGGAGGACCATTAACAGATCCTGGAAACTATAGACCCATTAGTCTGTCTGGTCTTATTTGCAAAGTTGTATAAAGAATTACCATGGAAGTTATCAGCAAGGATATATGAGACCTCTAGAGTCTGGATCCATCCCAGTTTGCCTTTGTCAAAGGAAGGTCATGCATACTGAATCTGGTGGACCTGTCTGAAAATGTCAGTAAGGAAATAGATGAGGGGAAAACTATGCATACTAACTATCTAGCTAAAGCATTTGATACAATACCCCACTTGGGCATTGTCAACAAACTTACACAAACTAGGAATAAATCCCTTTATAACACACTGGATAGCTAGTCTGCTGACTGATAGGACCCAAGAGGTTAGAATCAGTGAAGCCACCTCCACAAAGAGGCCTGTCTCCAGTGGATTCCCCCGGGCTCTGTGCTAAGCCCACTCCTGTTTGGCATCTACTTCATGGATGTCAAAGCCAGTGTCAAAGGCCTCTGGCTAAACAAGTTCACAGATGATTGCAAACTGGGAGCAGTCACTGAATCCCTCAAGATGAGAACACCCTTCAGAAAGGCCTAACACAGACAAATGCTTAGTGCCAAAGCCATGGCTTACAACTCAATACCAAGAAATGCATTATAGTATCTTTTTGGAAGTCCGCCACCCCAGGTAATTACATCACCAGTAAAAACATCTCTAAAAGTTTATTCACTAGTCAGGGTTCTGGGAACCTGTATAGATAATAACCTAACCTTCGACCAACATGTGTCCAAGGTAGTAAGAAAATCCTTCTATGCTACTCAACTTATAAGCAAGGGCATGATATCTATGTCCAGAGATGTCATCATACCACTGTACTTGGCCCTTATCAGACCCATCATATATTAAAATGAATTTGACCGGACGCATGCAGCAACTGGAATGTCCATAAAGGTTCCCTACAAAAAGAATACAGGACGTAAACACAATGTCCTACGCTGACTGCCTCAAAGCGTTGTCTCTTTACTCTGTATCATGCAGACTTCTGAGATGTAATCTTTGCCAGGCATATACAAGGCATCCCTGGACCCTGATTTGATGAACCTTTTGTAC
Organism: Protopterus annectens; assembly: GCF_019279795.1. Taxonomy (NCBI): domain Eukaryota; kingdom Metazoa; phylum Chordata; order Ceratodontiformes; family Protopteridae; genus Protopterus; species Protopterus annectens. Next base: position 858,348,190 of record NC_056737.1, on the reverse strand, counting down.
ATTTGGAAAACAGTGTCAGAAGCTGCTTAAACTACAAGAGCTAAAGTTTTCCTTGCAACATAAATAGGGCATGTTGGAGAGAGAGAGATGCTTCTCAGAGAATTCCCATACTTTAGAACCGGCGCCTCATTCATGTGAAGCAGAGTTTCTCATCCCTATTTAAGCACAACTTGGACCATTGGAGGGATAATTGGAAACTCACAATTGGTCTGGGTCCTGTATTTCTGATGGACTGAGGCAGTCAGTAAATCACCCCCTATATAAATCAGATTTGTGGCTTACATTTGTGTTGCTTGGATAGGTTTGTAAGGGCCCTAGTGGTCATTAGCCTAGCATACATCTATGAGTCTTAAGCTCTCCCCATTCTGCAAACCTAAACCTCACTTATGATATCTGCCTTAATCCCTAATCTCTATTTCCACTCCCTCCCTACAGCCATTGCACTTACCTTGCTCGAACTGGCTGCTTTATTCAGGTAAAGTGCTGCAGCTCCACACTCTGCACACCTCTGCTGCAACTCAAAATACCATGTAGTTGAGTTTGAGTGTGAGCGGCAGCACATGCTTGCTACAAGTTTTCAAGTTACTCGCTGTGGGACATTTGTCTTTGAGCACATGGAAGTTGAGCTGTTGTAGTAGACTCAAAATGCATTGAAATGAAGTACATGTTAAACAAAACCTATCCTGCATCCCGCTAAATTAAAATTACTTTCTCACGTTGATGCAGAAAAAGGTGTTTTCATCTCCTAAAAGAGCAGTGTGTGTTTGTGTCTTTCGACTTTTCCCGGTTAGGGGTCGCCACAGCGGAACTCCGGTCCGCTAATGATTGGCAGTTGATTTTTACATACCGGCTTGCCAGGCCTGACGCACAACCTTCAACGAAGGTACACCCATTCACGCATGTCTCCACGCAGAAGACGCTCTAGCTGAGAATTGAACCGGACAGCGTCTTACTGTGAGGCGACAACGCTACCGCAGCACCACCACCGCTTCATGGCAGTTCCCTTTTAGAATTAGTTTTCTGTGGATACGTAGAGCCATAATGTTCATGATGTACTCTAGATGCTCAGATGGCACCTGCTAGATTTATTTGTTTATATCAGCATGGCAGAAAGTGTCCAGTCAGGAGAACAACTCACAAAAACTGCATAAATATCCCTCAATAATAAAAAGTAAAAATAAAAATAAGCAAATATAATGGTGTAAAAACATAGTAAGATTGTAGGTTGTCTTATAGTATGCTCATACCTGGTTTGTTTGGTCACTCAGACTTTTCCTTTATGATCAGATCCATACAGACCTGACTGCATCACTACATAAACTCCACCATAACCACCCATTATTGCTGTGTATGTCAGTTAGTACTACTGTTTTAAGATATATGTACACAATTCCTTTGTTGTGCTAGTTGGTGTTAGTAGGAACCAGAGGTTTGGAGTTCATCTGTAAAAGGCAGTGTCGTCAGAAAAATTTTCCTAAGTTGGTGACCTTATTCTTAAAACTTTTTACAGTTGTAGAAAGCAGATGATGTCCTTCAAGGATGCATCTGCAGTCATAACATATGGGTTGTCCTGCCTCAGGCAGCCCTTCGGTCGGCCGGATTCCAAAGTCTGGGTCTGGCCTCGGCTGATGTCGCACTTTCCCCGACGTCAGAGCTTCTGGGGTATAAAGGCATCAGCCGACGCCATTTTCCTCAGTCTTTCTTGCCGCGTGGTGCCCGAAGCAGAAGCTGTTCGCAAGTGCCGGTCGGTCAGATCCAGAGATTTCAGCTACCGAAGACTTCTAAAAAAGCTAAGTACCCCGTTGGGGACTCTTTCTTGCCTCAGCTGATGTCAGACAAAGTAAATAATTGTTTAACTTGTGGGAAACAAATACCTCATAAGGATTTCCATTCTTACTGCCTTCCTTGCTTAGGCCCAGACCACGACGTATCAGCTTGTTTAGCCTGTGCCTCCTTCAACCGACGGACTCTTAGATGTCGGTCGGAGTTTGCAGAAGAGTTTTTTGGATCCGCTTTTGCATATAAAATGCCGTTGGAGACTTCGACTACACATTTAGCCAAAAAACGCAAGGAAAAGGACCAACACTCGCAGCCCGCGGTTTCGGCTGAAACCACGGTTAGGCCTACCACGAGTGTCTTGGTTTTGGCTGAAAGAGTCCCCGGTTCTTACTTCTGCCGAAATCATACCTCTGACAAACGAGGCCAGAGAGGCCCCGGCTGCATCGGCTACAGAAATCCCTACCGAAGAAGCAAGCGCACAAGAATTGTCCGACACCATTCCATTGGACATTTCTACTCCTGCACGTGGGGCAGCAAGGCCCCCTGCTTCTATGTCTATTAAGGCCTTCTCCAGAGCTAAAGCAGCTAAAATTTCAAAAGCCTTACCTGCAAAAGCTACTTCTCAGAGACCTCCCTCAAGTTCTCAGATTCTCAGCATTGCTGAGGACCTTATATCCATGATTAGGGGTTCCCAACCTCACCCAGACAGGGCCTCCCACCCTCCTCCTGACAAAAGGCCTAGGACTGAACCCCCTGAACCTCTCTCCTCAGACTGCTCCTCAGATGGATCTGATTTATCAGACCATCAGGAAGGGCCATATTCTCCTTATGAGGATTCAGATGCAGAAGACTCTATTCCTTCTGCCTCCCCTCCTGAAGAATTTTCTTTTGGGGGAAACTTTGCATTCAATGAGGGAACACTTTCAGTGGCAGGGTCAGGATTTCTCTGACTCTAGAAAAAGATTAAGAACCTTTTTACACTTACCACAGCATAGGCCTCTAGCCATACCACCTGTGCTAACTGTAGTTGATGATGCATATAATGATGTCAGTTCTGCCCCTGACTCTCTTCCCCCGGCCCCTGCAAAACCTGACAGATATTACAGAGTCCTGGATTCTCACTTCCATTTGTATAAAGCCCATGTTGCAGACCCAGAAACTATATCTCAGGGCCCAAAAGGCGTTGCAGCTGCCACTGCCAAAAACCCCCTACCCTCTGAAAGAGAGTCAAGAGCATTAGAGAGATGGGAAAAAAAGGTTTATACATCTGCTACTCTTTCTGCCAGGGCATTAAACTGTCAATTCCACATGATACAGTACCAGGAATATTTGTTGGATCAGCTGAATAAAAAGCTTTCTTCTACTGAACCTTTAGACTGAAAGTCCCTTCAGGATTTGGTACACAACTCTCAGCAGGTCAGTAATCATTTCTTAAAATGTGGCTATGATGCACTGGGAGCTTCATTTAGATCAGCTATGACTGGGGCAGTAATTCAAAGACATGCCTGGCTAAAAGAGCAACCCTTGCCAGACCATGTCAAGGCTAAACTCCTAGATGCTCCAATGGAGAAACAAAGTTTATTTGGCTCCCCTGCACAGGAGATTCTAAAGAAAGTGGAAGAAAAAGCAAAATCTGTGCAAACAGTAAAGGATTTTCTGCAGGTTCAACCTCCGAGGTTCAGCAGAAACTGGCCTTCAAAGAATTGGTCCTTTCCAGACACCTCCAGAGCACAGAGGGGCAGGAATAGACGCCCAAGAGGCAGAGGTCAATCAAAGGGTGCCTACAGGGGTCGTCAGTGGCAGCCTGCCAACCAGAGGAGTAGTGCCACAGCTACAACTACAACCACTTCCACAGGACAGACACAATGACTTGACTCTGATTCCGCCTACCAGGGAACAACTGGAAGCACCCTTGGGCGGAAAGCTGTCTTTATTCTCGAAAAACTGGTATTGCATTACAAAAGACAAATGGACATTGCAAACCATAGACAAAAGGATACAGGTTTCACTTCCACACTTTTCCAAGAAGGAGCGGAATGCCAAACCTTCCACCAAACCAGAAGCCAGAGGCTTTAAGACAAATCCACAATTTACTTCAGATGAAAGCTATAGAAAGGGTACCATCTATGGAACAAGGCCAAGGATTTTATTCCAGACTATTCCTTGTACCAAGAAAAGAAAACCAGTGGAGGCCTATTCTCGACTTGTCCGCACTAAACACATATCTCATTGTGCCAAAATTCAAGATGCTGACCCTACAGCAACTTCTTCCCATGTTGGGCAAGGAGTCTTGGTTGGTGACTCTAGATCTCAAGGAGGCATACCTGCACGTCCCTATACGACCAGATTGCAGAAGACACCTCAGATTTCTTGCAGGATCAGAGCATTATCAATTCTCAGCATTGCCCTTTGGCTTATCTACTGCGCCCAGAGTATTCAGGAAATGCCTGGCATCAGTAATTGCACATTGCAGGCGTCAGGGAATTCAAATCTATCCATAACAGGACAACTGTCTAATACAAGCAGACAACAAGACAAAACTAATAAAGGATTTGGCCTATGTCATGCACCTGTTACAGGCCTTGAGATACACAGTCAACATCCAGAAGTCAAGACTAGTGCCATCCCAAAGGATAACATTTTTGGGTGCGGAACTGGACACAATGACTCAGATGGCTTTTCTCACAGAAGAAAAACAAAAGCAACTACCAGTCTACTTCATGGCTTTGACAAGACAAACTCAGCTCACTGCAAGGAAAGTCCTGCAGGCCCTGGGTTACATGGCATCCTGCATAATCTTGATCCCGCATGCCAGGCTACATATGAGAAAATCACAATGGTACCTAAGGAATGTATGGTCTCAGCACAGGCACAGTCTAGAAACCATGATACCAATCATTCCATGCCTGAAAAAGGAATTCCTGTGGTGGGCTCAGGCCTGCCAGTCCAACAGAGGGTTGCCTTTCAACAAACCACAACCAAGGCAGACCATCACCACGGACGCCTCAGACCTAGGATGGGGAGCACACATGGAGGACAAGTGTATCCAAGGCCTATGGTCTCAGGACCAGCTGAACTTGCACATAAACCTAAAGGAGATGCTGGCAGTGAAACATGCAATCGAGACATTCAAATCATTCCTCCAGCAAGGACATCTGCTGATAAGGACAGACAACACCACAGTCATGTGGTACATATACAAACAGGGAGGCACGCATTCCTACCCTTTATGCCGGATGGCAATGGATCTGTGGAACCTAGGCCTGAATCTCAACATCCAGCTGCAGGCCAAATTCGTACCCGGAAAAGAGAATTCACTAGCAGACAGCCTAAGCAGAACTACCACGGATGCTCACGAATGGATGCTGCATCCAGACATCTTCAAAATCATAACAAGCAAATGGGGAATGCCAGAGATAGACCTGTTTGCCTCCCCACTCAACCACCAACTGAAGAAATTCTGCTTAAGAGTATACCACCCACAAGCCTGGAGGGTGGACTCTCTCTCTTTCAGCTGGAATGCCCTAACAGTGTATGCTTTTCCACCTCTCCCATTGATGTACAAAGTTCTACTGAAGATCAGGGAGGAACAGCCAAAGGTGATACTAATAGCTCCAGACTGGCCAAGGCAGCACTGGAACCCGCTACTGAGAAGCATGTCTCGGGCGAACTCGTGGCCTCTACCCCTATGGCCTCTTCTTCTAATGCAGAACAACTTCAAGACCCTGCATCCAAACTTGAAAACACTGCAGCTAACTGCCTGGAAAATTGCTTAAAACAAAACAAAACTGTTTTATCTCAGAGGGTCAAGGACATTATCCTGGAGGCTCGCAGACCCTCCACAAGGAAGACATACTCAGCTAAATGGAAGAGATTCCTCATTTGGAGCGCATCAAAGGGTACAAATACCACACTGGCAAACCTAGCACACATCCTAGAATATTTAGCAGAACTGTTCCACAATGGCCTGTCCTATTCCTCCATTAAGATTCATGCTTCAGCAATTTTAGCAGAGTACAACATGGATCCACCTATCTTCTCTCACCCTCTCCTCAGACAATTTTTAAGAGGGATCAAAAATGTAAAACCTCCAAGGAGACCCCCTCTACCTACATGGGATCTCAATTTTGTGCTGGAAAAATTAACATTACCCCCTTTTGAACCAGCAGCATCAGCAGACTTACAGTTCTTATCTTGGAAAACTGCTTTCCTTCTGGCAATCACTTCAGCAAGAAGAGTATCTGAGTTACAGGCATTAATGGCAGTGCAGCCTTTCCTTATTTTTCACCAGGATAGAGTGTCTCTGAGAACCAATCCTACTTTCATGCCAAAGGTGGTATCCAGGGTATCCTTGAACCAAGCTATCTATTTGCCTACGTTCTTCCCTAACCCACAGAACAGGGGAAAAACTTTGCCCACCTTGGATGTACACAGACAACTACGCTACTATCTGGACAGAACTAAAACCAGCAGAAAAACTGACCAACTTTTTGTAGCATATGCAACTGGAGTGCAAGGAAAAGCAATTTCCAAACAGACAATTTCAAAATGGATAGGAAATTGCATTCGTTTTTGCTACTCTTTTCATGGAAAGACAGCTCCTGAAAATATCAGGCCTCACTCCACAAGAGCCACAGCCACCACTACAGCTTTCCTACGAGGAGTGGCTACCAAGGACATTTTAGAAGCTGCTACTTGGAGCTCCGTGCATACATTTGCCAAGCATTACAATCTACCTTTATACTCCAGATCCCGAGCAGGTTTTGCAACTGCAGTTTTACAGGGGATCTTAACTACACCATCCTTATCTTAATACCTCCTCCCCCAGTTTGGCTATGGTATTCTACCCATATGTTATGACTGCAGATGCATCCTTGAAGGACATAGTACAGTTTTGTACCTACCATAAATGTAGATGTCCGATAGGTATGCATCTGCAGTCAAGATTACCCACCCTCCTTCCCCTCTGTGGTACTCCTAGGGTGCTTACCCCTTCTTCAGCTAGCTTGGGGAATCTATTATGGTGTATTTGTTTGTATGTATATATGCACATATATATATATATTGTTTGCTACTGTTTGGAATTTTCAACATTTATCCAAATTTAGCCTTCCTAGAGGGCACCTGGCATCTGGGGCAAGAAACACTGAGGAAAATGGCGTCGGCTGATGCCTTTATACCCCAGAAGCTCTGACGTCGGGGAAAGTGCGACATCAGCCGAGGCCAGACCCAAACTTTGGAATCCGGCCGACCGAAGGGCTGCCTGAGGCAGGACAACCCATATGTTATGACTGCAGATGCATACCTATCGGACATCTACATTTATGGTAGGTACAAAACTGTACTTTCTTCGTGTTTCACTGTTGCAGTCATCACACTTGGGTTATCTGCCTCCAGGTAGCCCACAGTCAGCCCGAATACCAGAGACTTAGTATTTCTGCGTCGGTTGCTGTTGCTCCAGGACTGATGTCAGGTCATCAGGGGTATAAAAACAAGCAGCCAATACCATTACATCAGTCTTTCTTGCAGAGGAGCCCGAAGCAGAAACAGTTCGCAAGTGCCAGTCAGCCGCTATCTGAGATTTTGTTTATGAATTGAATCATCCTGAAGTCTTCTAAAGCTAAAAACCCCATTGGGGATCCTTTTTTCTTGCTGTAACCAATGTCAGAAAAAGTTAATAATTGTCTTGCCTGTGGAAAGCAAATACCACACCGAGATTTTCATTCTTACTGCGTCACCTGTCTAGGCCCAGATCACGACGTACCTCGCTGTCAGTTTTGTGCCTTGTTCAACGCCCGAACCATTCATCAACGGGCCCTTATTGCCACTAAATACTTTCGTTCTCAATCTCAGTTTTCCGAAATGACTTCGGTAAGCCATCCAACTACCGATATTCCGAAAAAACGTAAGGATAAAGACAGAGACAGACAGCACAGATTCAGAGCTGCCGACGATGCTTCCGTTAAGCTAGTCGCCAGTTCACCGGTACTCAATGAGGCATTTTTGCAGCCCCTGATGCCCACTTCAGTGGATTCGCAGGCCTCTACCGACACCCGTTCGGAGTCCGGGATGCCACGAGACTCTTCTTCGACTATGGAACTGGCGGATGTCTCTACCTTGGATGGGTCTAGAGCTGCTGAGCAGGCACCGGCTTCTGAGGAAGTTCTTCGCACTACCGATGTTCGAAGCAAACCGACTACTTCAGTTCTGTCTAAAACTACTGAGTTTCTAAGGCCAAGAGTACGTGCTACACCTAGAAAACCGACGATCAAAGCGCATGCAGTTTCCTTGCCACAAACTAAAATACTTAGAATGGCAGTACACCTTATTATGCTGATTAGGGGAAGTCAGCCTTCCCCTGCTAAGAGAAAAAGAGACCAGTCCCCAGCAGCTTCAACAGACCAAGATTCCGACGACTCTGAGGATTCTGATTATGAAGACATGCCCTTATCTGCTTATGAGGATTCTGATTCAGAGGAATCCATGCCCTCTGCCTCTCCTCCAGAGGATTTTTCTTTTGGTGAAACTGTACATACTTTAAGAGAGCATTTCCACTGGGAATGACAAGATTATCCTCAGTCCAAAAAGAGAATCAGAGAATTTCTAGGCTTGCCACGACACACGCCTTTAGCAATACCACAAGTCCTGGAAGTTGATGATGTCTTTATGGAATCCAGTCTTACTCCCGATACTTTACCTTCTGCCCCTAGGAAACCAGACAGGTACTGCAGAGTGTCTGACTCTCACAAATTTCTTTTCAAAAATCCTACTGCTGACCCATAGATCATTTCCCAGAGGCCTAAGGGTGTCAAGGCAACTACAGTTAAGAATCCTACCCCTTCGGACAGGGATTCCAGAGCTTTGGACAGATGGGGTAAGAAAGTATATACCTCTGCAAGTCTTGCCATTAGGGCTTTGAATTGTCAACTTCACATGCTGAAGTACCAACAACATATTATGGAACTTGTTAAGTAAAAAATAGCTACCTTTACAGACTGTGCAGAAAATAAAGAACTGCAAGAGCTTATGCATTCTGCAAGTCAAGTCAGCAAGCATACATTGCAGTGTGGCTTTGATGCCCTAGAAGCATCTTGCAGGGCAGCAGTCAATGGTTCTGTACTGAGAAAGCATGCTTGGCTTAAGGAGCAGACCTGGCCAGATCATGTCAAATCCAAGTTATGAGACACTCCTTTGAACAAGGACAATCTGTTTGGTACCAGAGTAGAAGAGGTTCTTAAAAACAATGGAAGAAAAAGCTAAATCTATGCAGACAGGCAAAGAATTCCTGCAAGTACAGCCTCCTAGATTCAGTAGGCATTGTCCCCCAAAGCATTGGTCCTTTTCAGCCACCTCAAGGCCATTTCAAATTAGACCCAGTCCAGAGATCAAGGATTTACACTCGCTTTCTTGACGATGCGTTTGTGTTATTTCAGGGCAGTGAGATTGATGCCACAAATTTAATAACACACATGAACTCTACAACTGAGTTTTTGAAATTTACCCATCAATTTTCAACATCTAACATTGACTACCTTGATGTCAACCTACTTAAGGACAACAACAACAATAGATTTTGCTCATCCATCCATAGGAAGGCAACCTACTGTAATTCTTTTTTACATTTCACCAGTTGTCATCCTTGGAGGCAGAAGCGATCTATTGTTAAAGGGCAACTGGTAAGGGCTGCCCGCATGTGTACCACCTTTGATGCATTTGAACAGGAATGCTCTCTACTTGCGGGCATGTTTGGTAGCCGGGGGTACCCCGAGGAGCTTATACTTGACCTGATTGGTGAAGTTTCATCAAAACGTAGGGATGGTTTTTATTTACCACTGCTGTTATGTAGGGAACAAGAAGGGTTGGGTGACAACCTCTCACAGCCACCAGCGAGCATTTCTATGGCTGCTGACAACAACTTGGAGGTTGTGGAGCCTCATAGGAAACCTAACTTTTCTATAGCTTTTACTTCTCCATTCAGCTTACATTCAGGCTTGTTATGCTCAATCATACGTAAGAATTGGTATTTCATTATTAACACCGGCTTACATGAGAAGCTTGGTAACACCCCGTTATTCATTTTTAAAAGAGGTTTTAACCTTAAGGAAATGTTGCAGAGAAACAGCTCCACTGACCTTATGATTAAACACAAGGGTACTACTACCTGTGGGTGTTGCAAATGGTGCATACACCTGCGGGTAGGAAATACCTTCACTTGTGGCAAAAGGAAGTTTGCCATCAATCATAGGATCAACTGCCACACCAAATCTATTGTGTACGTAGCTTTTTGTGAATGCTGTAATGCATTCTATGTTGGTAAGACGGACCGTCGTTTTAAGGACCGTATCTACCAACACCTATATGCCATCAGGAATCAGAGGAGTGATAATGCCCTCTCTAAACACATACTGAACAACGGTGGTCATAGCTTCAAATTTATGGGCATTGACCAAGTACTGTGTGATAAAAGAGGTGGACCACAGTCACTATTATTAGAGACCCGGGAACTAGAGTGGCAACTACAGTTGGACGCTTTCTCCTTCCCGGGCCTCAATGACAACTGTAACATAGCCTCCATTTTAAAGTATAGGAGCTATTTAAGGTGAGGGGATTAATTACCAACCCCATGGTCACTATGCGTATGATGGCACACCCCTCCTTGCATTGCATCGCACATAGATTGTAGTTAGGGGGTCTCCTTTAAGGTCCTAACAATCACTGTGGCCTAATAATTACTGTGACTTATTATTCATTGGTTACTTGTCATTTTCAAGTTTTTATAATTTGTTACTAAATATGTTTTATTATAAGACCAAAAAGTAAATTATTGAATATACATGTTTTTAAGTCTGTTAAGTTGCTCGAATATGTCTTGCAGTATCATATATTTTATATAATTATTTTTATTGAATTTATATTTTTTTAGATATTTTTGATGTATTTGTGAGGGCAACTATTGGCTTGCATTTGAGTTCTTGCATTTACCATCACTTTTAAATGGAACCGTTTAGTAAAAGTGTGGGTTTCCTTTAAACCTGCAACTTGTTGAATCAGTCACATGCTCTATACGAGTTTTAAAACATGTGAATTTTTAATTGTTGACATGCTGAAGAAGCTTCTGTGTTACAGAAGCGAAAACGCTGTTTTATTTCTGTTTAAATAAAATACGTTACAGTTTATTTTAGCGAACCTAGTCTCGTTTGAGCACCTTTTGTTTACTTTTGTTTGGCGTCTTTTTTAAGTACTTTCCAAAAGTTGGTAGAGTGCCTTTGATGCCTTGTTCTTTGCTATTGCAACTGCTGTCTTAGCCTCTTTGTTAGCCAACCAGTATTGTTTCTAAGCCTTGTCTGTCTTTTTTAGCGCCCACTTTTTCTTGCACTCCTCCTTTATTTTGATGACTTCCTGGACATCTGCATTCCACCACCAGTTTTCCTTATGTACCTTATTTCTATACCTGACTCAACCGCATATCTGTTTTCTAGTCCTCACACATGCTGTTTTGAGGCATTGCCATTTTTCTTCAGCTCCACCTATTTCCCCTTCTTGAGGTGCTAGAGCCCTGAGTAATTCCTTGAAATATTGTGTTTTCTATCCAGTAAACTTTCAGGTCTTCAGTCTGGTCTCTGTTGACTGTACGGTCTTCTCTGACCACTGCTTGCAGCTGACTGTGGCAACCAGTGTTTTTTGCTGTGGGCCAACTGTTTCACTAAGGAAGACTTTGCAGTCTACACCAGTGTCCTTTCCTTACTAGGAGGAAGTCTACCCGAGCTGCATGTTAACCACTCTTGAGTGTGAATCTTGTGACTGTCTCTCTTTTTGAACCATGTTATGGCTACTATCAAGCCATTTGGCAGACAGAAGTCTAGAATGGCTTCTCCTTTATTCCTATTTCCCCACTCATGTCCTTGTAGCCTGTTCTGTCTGTTCTGATTTATGCATGTAGTTTCTAAAGTGGGTCAGTCTTCACTGAATTTTGAGAGAGGAGAAGATAGTCAAACAATAACAGAAAAGTTCAGACTAATTACATAAAAAACTGTGCATGTATGTATATATATATTTGTATGTGTCAGAAAAAGGAAATATCGTCAGCCTAGCCATCTGTAATTTTCCAAATAATTATGTGTTATTTGTGAATATTAATAGTGATTTATATAGAAGTGTGACAGAGGGAGATACTGCCAGCACAGCTAACTGAAATTTTGTAAATAATCGTATGTCATTTGTGAATAGCAACATAATTCATATGCTTGTCTTACAAATGTATTAGAACTGTATTTTATGTAGGTACATAAGTGTGTATTGAACAGGGTTTGTACAGTACTGAGCCTAGATGTGTGACCACAATGTACCCTACTGGATTAAAACAAAAATGTATGTACAGCACAAAAGTCCAGGAGGATGAGGTGCCCAAAGCAAAACCAATAAACAAAGAAAAGCACCAGTGAGCTGCATCAGTCTTGAAAAGTGTTTAATAAAACTCACAGCAAGTGAAGTGAAGCACAGCACACAGTAACGCTGAAACCACTACCAGTTCGTTTTCGTCTCCAGCTTCATCAGAAAATGCTGACAATCCAAACCCCTCCCCATTTTGTACCCATACACATTAACAATCAACAGTTTTAAAAATCATGTGACATCAATTGAAACTTTCTAAGAAGTAAAAAAACATCCATACAAAATAAAAGTTCCCCATTTTATAGTAAATAAAACCTACTTTTTAAAAGCATGTAATAAATAAATACTTGAATAAAATCACATATCAAATATATACACAATAAATAGTTCAACAGAGTAATTACAGAATTCATAGCTTCGCTGCCCTTACTTTCAAGACAGGGGCTAGGGAAACCATGTCGTTCAAACCTGGCCACATGTTGGCTTCCAGCACCGATTGCCAGTAAACCTCCCTGTACTCAAGCATGGTTTCCCAAGAACAACCCCTACCATCCATTAATACCTCATCCAGAACAAAAAAAGTGTACGAGGCACCTTCACAACTCAGAGTGTGCTTGTATAAAGCATTTCTATTGATACCTCTCTTGATGTCATAAAGATGTTCGTAAATTCTTCTCTTTAGACATCTTTCCGTTTTACCTATGTAAAATGCTTTACATGTTTTACAAGTCGCAATGTAAACAAGCCTTTTACTTTCACAGTTAAAATAAGATTTAGATTTTATATGTCTATTCCTATTACTAACAGTAATCTCAGAGGTGTCAGAATTGTAGGGACATTGCTGACATGCTCCATACTTGAAGGTACCCATCTTTCTAACAGAACCATCCCCAAGCTTATTTTCCATAAGGTCCTTAATGCATCCTTAATGCATCTACCTTTTCTGAAAGTGAACTTTAATGGAACATCAAATTTTAGGTTCAAATCAGAAAACTTAGAGAACCTGTCCCATTCCTTTTGGACTATGTCTCTAATAACTTGGGAGTCTCCACTAAAATCCACAATAAAAGCATTTCCATATATGTCATCTTCACCTTTTCTCTGCCCCCCCTTCTTTTGTGTTGGTGTCAGTAGAACATATAATTGGTGTAAATCTTTCTTTCCTATACTGCAACACCTCTTCCTGAACTTCCTTAATTAACATTTCTGGATATCCTCCAAAAACACATGCTTCAACAAATCACACTCATCCTTAAAGTCATTGCCAGCAGAGGTCATCCGACTACCATGTGCATACTGACCTTTCACTATACCTTTCTTCTGACAGTGAGGGTGGGCACTTGAAAAATGCAGAAATGAATTACAATACTTCTTCCTATACACTTTTGATTCAAAACCACCATCACTCTTCCTAACATTGACATCCAAAAAATCTTTACTATCGTCACCAGTCTTGTAGGTAAATCTGAAAAAATCAGTACTGTTGGAAATGTGTTTGAAGAAATTCATAAATTTCTCTTCATTCTCTGTCCAAAATATACAGATGTAATCTAGGAAATGTTTGTATAGTGCCCAACAATAACACTGAGTTAAACACATATTTCTGCTCCCACCATGCCATCACTAAATTTTCATAGGTGGGAGCACACATGGCTCCCATGGCCACTCCCTTTAACTGTCGGAAGAATTCCCCTTCAAAATAAAGGAAATTATTGTTTAATACCAGTTCCATCAAAACAGTTGTTGTGTCTTTCGGCTTTTCCCGGTTAGGGGTTGCCACAGCGGAACTCCGGTCCACTAATGATTGGCAATAGATTTTTCACGAACGCTGAGGTTCCAGCTCGACATTCAACCTTCGAAGGCATGCCCATTACGCATGTCTTTTGAATGCCCACCCAACCGCGGGGGGGACATGCAGACTCCACATAGAAGGCACTCCCCACACTCCAGCCAAGAATCGAACGGGAGAACCTCTTGCTGTGAGGCAACAATGCTACCACTGCACCACTGCGGATAAATCTCCTTGTTAGTAAAACCATTGTCATTTCTTAAAATCTCTTCAAAGAACTCCAACCCAGTCCTATAGGGAATAGAGGTGAAGAGGTCCACCACGTCAGTGGTAATAAAAATAACATCACTGGTTATCTGTGTGCCTGTTACACTTTTTAGAAAATCCCATGAATCCTTCAACACATTACATGCTCTTACAGACAGGGTTTTTAACCTGTATTCCAAGTATTTAGCAATTGGTGCAGTTACAGATTTGGTAGCTGCCACAATAGGCCTCAAGGGGGGGTCATGCACATCCTTGTGGACCTTTGCTATCCCAAAGATAGATGGTACTCTTGGTTCCTTATTGTGTGAATACCTAAAAGTCTCAATGTCAGTGCAACCCTCTAATACCAAGTCATTAAGCACTATGTATATCTTTTTATATGCTATATGCACTTCATTAATAGAGGCTTTAATGTACTTAGTATCATCTAACAAAATGTCCATCATCTTACTGTCATAATTAATGACATCCATAAGCACCGTACCCCATCCCTTGTCCGGCTTCATTACCCTCACATACTTGTTCTTCCTAATAGAATCCAAAAGTGTTTTTTCTTCAAAAGTCAAGTTAAACCTAACCTTGTTACCGGGAAGTTTTTCCCTTAGTTCCATTTCCAAGACATTTTCCAAATTTTTAAGCTGGTGGTGTAAAGGGGGATTCCACACACTTTTCTTTTTCAACCATTCACACATATCTCTTTGCCCATCAAACAAAAGCTCCAAATTCTTTTTATGAATAAACATTTTCAAATCAATTAATATTTACTTAAAACACATTTTTTATGGGGAACAAACTTAAAACCTTTTGAAAACAAGTCAAAAAAGACTTTAGTAATGTGTAAACTACTATAATTAAAAATAGTGCGTCCCGGACAAGTCAAAATAGGTCCATCATTCACAACACATTCATCAAAATCATATTCATGCTTTACATCAAATACACCAATGGCCCCTACTGTACTTGTTTCCCCCTCAGATTGTTCCACCCCCCCTCCAGTTGCCCTGATAATAGTTGGTTGTAGGCTTGCTCTTCAATCTCTCAGGGGGGGGGGGGGTAATCTAAAGGGTCTTGGTAATTCGTGTGTCCAGAGGAATGACCTATACTAGAATTATATTGGTTGTCTGGACTAACATAATCAAAGCCATAATAGCCACCCCTACCATTATTGTGTTCACTACTGTTTCCATATTTTTCAAAGTTAACAGCACCTTTTGGTCTGGGGTAATGAATGTTCTGCTCATATTCATGCAAATCCCTGTTTAACTTTCTTTTCTTCCTGCCAACTATTGATGTCACTTTCTCATCAACGTGAGCCCTTAAATCAAAATACCGCTTTTTTTCTTCGGCTAGGATAAACATTAGGTCTTTTAAGATACAGGCATTGACATTATTAATTCTTTCATTTAAAACACACAACAACCTCTCAATTTGCTTAATGATAGCTTTTAAAATTTCAAAACCACACGCATCAACATCATTGATTGTTAATGTGTAAGGGTATAAATGGGGAGGGGTTTGGATTGTCAGCATTTTCTGATGAAGCTGGAGATGAAAATGAACTGGTAGTGGTTTCAGCGTTACTGTGTACTGTGCTGTGCTTTACTTCACTTGCTGTGAGTTTTATTAAACACTTTTCAAGTTGATATGGCTCATTGGTGCTTTTCTTTGTTTATTAGAAATGTACTGCGGTAGCGTTGTCGCCTCATAACAAGACATTGTCCCGTTCGATTCTCAGCTAGAGCGTCTTCTGTATGGAGGCATACATGAATGGGGCGTGCCTTCGTTGAAGGTTGTGCATCAGGGCTGGTAACCCGGTATGTAAAAATCCACTACCAATCATTAGCGGACCGGAGTTCCACTGTGGTGACCCCTAACCGGGAAAAGCCGAAAGACACAAACAAACAAATACACTATTATAGCTGTGTGAATGTATATATTTTTAACACTGTAAACTGGAACATCGAAGGGTAACTTCCAAAACTTCAGGAAAATAGTTGAAATGAAATTGTTTTATAACCACTTAATAAAAGAGATAGATCTGAAGTAGTTTACTTCATTTGATCTTCAATCTATGGGTACAGGATCCGTATCGAATCCAAGCTGGCAATTTCACAAGTGTCTGCTCTGAGCTCCCCCCCTTACTCATAATACACCACCACTACCTTCCAGCCCTCCGATCTCATTTGTCACAGGTTCCAACGCATTGTGATTCTTGAGCTCCAAGTTGTGAATAGGTCTTTTTCAAAGTTATTAGTATTTTTTGTGTGTGTGCAGGTAGTATACGTTTCCTCCTTCCTCCCCTTCACTAGTGTGTTGAGTGTAGGTATTGTTGTCTTAGTTTTTAGGTAGTTTTAGGTAGTTTGTAGTAGTTGGGAGTTCCCCTCCCCCCTCAGCCTTCTGTGTGCTTGTCTGAGTGTGAGGTGAGTGGAGTGTGTTTCTCAATAGTTTTTTTTTTTCTTGTTGTTTATTGAGGTACGGCTGATCCTTCCCTAAACAAATTGTCATTTGCTGATGGCCAGACTCTTTGCGTGCTTTGAGTGCGGCCCATTTAGCTACTGACTGCAGTATTTGCGCAAGTTTTAACTCGCGCGCCCTCAAGGATCGGAGGGCGATATTAGTTATGAAGGGCCTGCTCCCTTTTACAGAGATGGCCGTCTCCTCTTCTGCTTCAGTCACAGCTGTTGCTATGACTGCCGCTCCTCCTACTTCTGTCCTTGCTTCTCCTCCCTCCCAGGCTGGGACTCATCCTCCTGCCTCTAAGCCTGTGGAAGCGGAGCATAGAAAGGGCAGAGAGAAGGAGAGAGAGTACAGATCACAAAAGAGAAAGAGGTCCCCGGACCTTTAGGCTCTGACGGGACCTCCAACTAAGATTCAGCCCAAGCACCGTGACTCCCCTCTGCTCCGATCTCCTAGATTTTCTTTGAAGTCAGAGGAGCCCAAACCACCATCTAGAGCCTCAATTCTTCAACCCACCAGGTCGGAGTCCTTGGCTTCGTCGCAGTCCACCTGCAGTCTTTCTGAAGTTGACATGGATAAAATGATGCAGAGATTTATTCACACACAATTTCAGATGGGAGTCTTGCCAGCCCCCTCTCCCTTTGGTGGGGGGAGCTTGCTTCCCTTCTTTACATCTATATCTCCTTCTTTGATCCAACCCCTGGTTTCAGAGTACATGGATCCGAGAGTTCCCCTAGTCAGGGGGTTGACTCCGTCCTTGGGTCATGGCCCCCTTCTCGTTGCACCATCCACTTCGGGCCCGGCTTCGATTCCCACGTCGGATCCGGGGAGAATGGTTCCCTTAATGGTATCTCAGGAAGCTCACTCTCCCTTGGCATTCGACATTGTGGAAAGGGTTCTCTCCAGTGGATCAAAGCCCCTGACTGTATCTTCGGACTCCGCCCCGACTCCTTCTACTTTGTGTGTGAATCCCATCACTTTACCACAGGGACAGCCCGTGCTCGAGGTGCCCGAGACGGTTCCCCCTGATGAACAACAAGTGGTTTGCAAGTTCCCTCCAGAAAGCTCACTGGAGAGGTTCCTCGCAGCCATATGTGCAAGAGGAGGCACTTGGACTCCTCCCCGGAGTCCCTCACTGAGGATACTGATTTGGATGATATGGAAAGTTCCCCCAGATAACCTTCCCAGGATGTCTCCTTCGGAGACATCATGGAAGTCTTGCGCCAGCACGGAGGTTGGTCTGCCCCAAAACCTTCCTCTGATAAATCTGTGTTCCTGGAGGCTTTCTGCATGGGTGCCCCCTCCTGTGGATCCATTAGTGGACTTAGTCACCTCATGGGCTTGGAAGGAACCGGACACTGTGGAACCAATCCCTAAATGCCCAAACAAAATATTGAGCCCCCTGCAGACAGACCGGCCTAGAATGAAGGGTCCCCTATAGACGCTATGGTGGTAGCAGCTTCCACCAAGAAGGAACTAGCCCAGGAGAGTTCCCTGGTCCATCCTCCTGACCGTGAGTCTAGGATGATGGATCACCTAGGGAAGTGGGTTTATGCTTCACAGACTTTTTCTATCAGGGCGCTGATCTGTCTGGCCCATGTTACT
The DNA here is from genome assembly GCF_019279795.1 of Protopterus annectens. Lineage (NCBI taxonomy): Eukaryota > Metazoa > Chordata > Ceratodontiformes > Protopteridae > Protopterus > Protopterus annectens. Next base: position 858,329,901 of record NC_056737.1, on the reverse strand, counting down.
TGACTACAGCGCAACCTGGTTAAGGAACTGGCTGAGTCTCCCTGAAAGGCCATGTTACTTGACTACAGCGCAACCTGGTTAAGGAACTGGCTGAGTCTCCCTGAAAGGCCATGTCACAGGAGGACAGGGCTATATTCTCTGTGAGGATGGCTACCTTGACAGCAGTTTCAGATATGTCTATGCGACTCCTCTCACATGCGACCAAAGGAGCGGCTATGGCGGCTGGGTCTGGCGTGTCCATGAGGCGTAACGCCTGACTCAGATTGTGTCAGTTCACGGAACCCTTCAAGGTGTCTTTTGTGAATGCCCCATATGACCGCTCTTCCCTCTTTGGTAAGACCATCTGTGACACCTTGGTCCAGAGTGAGAAAGATGGGAAGACACTGTCTACTATCGTAATTTGCTTCTCGAACCCTCAAAGATCCTTTTCCCGGACTCAGCGAGGGCAAAAGAAGATATGGTTACAAAAGTCTCAGTATTCCCAGGACACTCAGGGCCCTTCTTCCCCTAGAGGCAGATGGGGACAGGATCACCGCCAGCCCAGAGGCAGAGGGGGGTCCGAGGACTTTTGTGTCTCAAGAACCGTTCTTGGACTGGCCCACACAGCAAACCTGAGGAGTTGCCCAACTGCTCTGCTCTAGAGGCAGTCAGGGGTCACCTATCATTGCATCTTGCGGCATGGGAGTCCGTGTTGTCAGACAGTTGGGTGCTTCAGATAATTTCCAGAGGCTATTCAATCCAGTTTCTGGTTCTCCCTACACCTTACAAAAACCACCCAGACGTACCACCCATGCAAAGGGAAGCAGCAGTGCTAAAGGTTTCCAAGCTGCTAAAGGAACGAGACATCAAACCCATCCCCCCAGATCAGTCCGGATCGGGCATCTACTCCAAGTTCTTTTTGGTGCCAAAAAAGATGGGGGACTTAAGGCCCATTCTGGACCTGTCTACTCTGAACCTGTCAGTTGCCAAAGAGAAGTTCCAGATGATCACTTTACAGTCCATCATGCTGTACCTGCAAGAGAGCTGACTGGATGTGCTCGTTTGACCTCCAGGACGCTTACTATCACATAAAGATGCACAGAAGCTCCAGGAGGTTTCTCCGCTTCTGGCTCGGAGCCAGTCATTATCAGTTTTGAGCCCTACCCTTTGGTCTCAATACAGCCCCCAGAGTGTTCAAAGTGAAAACAGTAGTAGCGGCTCACTTGAGACTTCAGGGGATTCAGGTCTACCCTTACCTGGACGATTGGCTCCTTACTGCTCCCGCCAAGCGTCTACTTTGTCAGACCAGAGACTATTTCCTACAGCTTTCACACTATCTAGGGATTACAATCAACACAGCTAAATCTCTTCTGAATCCTGTCCAGATGATAGAATACATAGGAGCACCGATAGACATGTTACAGACAAACGTTTTCCTGACCTCGGAGAGAGTTCAGAATTTAAGGATGCATGATGCCTTCATTTACCGATCTCATCTTCCCTCAGCAGAGTCCGTCTTAATGGCCCTAGGTTCTATGGCAGCGACGATAACCCTTCTACCATGTGCTCAATTACATATGCGAGTACTACAGTGGATTTAGCGGTGCAATGATCTTTGTTGGATCTTCCGTTGTTGCACCCGATACACCTCAGCAGAGTCTTCAGGTCATCCCTTCTTTGGTGGATGCAGTCTTCGGAAATCTTGGAGGGACGACCTTTTGTCCCAGCCCCTGCCGAAGCCACAGTGACCACGGATGCCTCCCAGCTAGGATGGGGGGGGGCATTCTTCGGGATAGACAGTCCAAGGCATGTGGTCCCCGATCAAGACCAGTTTGCATATAAACATTCTGGACATGAGGGCGGTCATTTTAGCGTTGCAGGCCCTTCATGCCTTTCTACCTCTGGGAACCACTGCAATCCAGTCAGAGAACATGTCGGTGGTCTGGTATATCAACAAACAGGGAGGAATCATATCTTACCCCCTTTGTTGCGAGGCCATGAGAGTTTGGGAATGGGCTATCTCCACCGGTCGTTTTCTGGTAGCAACGCATATTCCAGGTTGGTCCAACATTCTAGCAGACAAACTAAGCTGGACTATTCTGATGCCTTACAAGTGGTCTCTGAATCCTTCAGTAGAGGAGCAGATCTTTCTAGAATGGGGGTCAGCCTTGCTGCAATCTGTTCGCATCTCCTTCCAACATGAAGTGCAGTGAGTTCTTCACTCTGAACCCCCCACTGGGGGAGTCCCCCAGAGATGGTCTAGTCCATGTTTGGCCTCCTGGTCTTCTTTATGCTTATCCTCCTGTACCCCTTATTCCAAAGTTCCTACAGAAAGCTTGTCGACTGGGGAGCAAAGTGATCCTCATTGCCCCGTTTTGGCCTCGCCAAGTATGGTTTCCCTTCCTTTGGTCTCATCTTCTAGCTCCTGCTTAGATCTTGGATCCCATTCAGGATCTAATTTCGCACCCCTCAAGGGTCCCTCATCTGAATCTGGACAGCCTGAAGCTCACAGCTTGGCTGCTCCAGGTCCCTTAATTGCTAGGACTCCCGGATTGTCTTTTTCGGTCAGGTTTATTCTGGTGGCAGCTCATAAGTTGTCCACCAGGAAGATTTATTGCAGCAAATGGAAGCATTTTTCCTTTTGGGCTTTTCAAAGGAGTTTAGATCCTTTCACGGTTCCCATTCTGGCTATACTTGACTTTCTGGCAAATATTTTTCAACAAGGGGCTAGTTCATCTACGGTCAAGGTTCAACTAGCCGCCATTTCTCATTTTCACGTGGGTGAGAACTCTGCTTCTTTAGCCTCTTACAGATTGTGCAAAGCCTTTATTAAAGGTACCTTCCTCTTACGTCCTCCGGTCAAAGATCCCATTCCCCCGTGGGACCTTGCTATGGTACTTCTAGCATTGGTTGCTCCTCCATTTGAACCTGCAGCAACCGCAGGTCTTAAGTTTTTGTCTTGGAAGACCGCCTTTCTAGTGGGTGTCACCTGTGCTAGGAGGGTTTCAGAACTTCAGGTATTGTCTGTCAAGGTTCCATACATGATTTTCCACAAGGACAGGGTTTCTCTTCACACCAATCCTTCTTTTCTCACAAAAGTAGCATCGGAGGTTACTATCAATCAAACTATCAATTTACCTGTTTTCTTTCAAAATTTTACAAACAAAGTTGAATACAAGTTGCATTTGTTGAATGTTCATAGACAGTTATGGTTCTGTTTGCACAGGAACAAAACTTTTCGTAAATCTGACCAGTTGTTTGTGTCCTTTTCTAAACCATTTTTGGGTAAACCTATTTCTAAGGTGACCATTACCAGGTGGATCTCCCTATGTATCCTTCAGCTCTGCAAGGATAAAGGTTTGTCTCCTCTGGGTCAGGTTAAAGCTCACTCAGGTCAGGACCATGGCTACTTTTGCGGCTTTTTAGTTGAGAGTATCCTTAGATGACATTTGTTCTGTGGCTACTTGGTCCTCATCTCATACTTTATTTCTCACTATAAATTGGATTTGATTTCTCGAAGGTGAACATCATTTGGTTCCTCAGTACTCTGGAATATCCTTCCATGAGGGCCACCCAGGTGTTTAGTAGCTGGGGATTCTGTCCTCCAGGTTGAAGATCAAATTAAGTAAACTACTTCAGATAAAGAAGTTATGTACGCGCCATAACGTTCCATCTGAGTAGTTTTACTTCATTTGTCTTCAACTGTCCCTCCCTCCTTCCCCCTGGCCTTACCATATGGACAGCGTTCATAGCTGTTTTTTTTATCTGTGTAAGGTGTTTTGGGATCAGGTTGTTCAGTTTAGGGTGAAGCAAACTCGATCTGAGGGTTTGAAGGCAGTGGTGGTGTATTATGGGTAAGGGGAGGAGCTTGGAGCTCGGAGCAGATGCTTGTGAAGTTGCCAGCTCGGATCCGATATCCACAGGTTGAAGACAAATGAACTAGAACTACTCAGATGGAACGTTATGGTGAGCACATAACTTCTTTTTTCAATGCAGCAAGAAGACAGGATGTCTAGAACTAGGTTGCCCTCTGCATTCTTTTGTAAGTGTTTTATTTTTTTATGCCTTCCAGCAGTTGCAAAGATCTGACAGAAATGTATTTTTCACAGGGAGATTCGAAAATACTGGCAGTTTCTAGCAATGGGGGTTTTCACCTGGGATAGCCAGATGACAAAAGTGATGTCATCCTACAAGTATCCCAGCAGCAATATTTGAGATAGTAAATTAAGAACTCTGAGAGACAGAGAATTTTGTATTTTGTCTTTGACCTGGAAACATCCACTCACCATTTCTGCCTGATTGTTGTTCTGTAAGTAAGTTTTTAGGGCATAGTAATTCTGTTAGATTCAGATAGGAATATAATAAAGTATGGCTTAGATGTTTTCTTTATTTATTTGACACTGTCCTGCAATGTTGTTTTAAATATTTCTTGTGATTTTGAACTCTGATGTAACTGATTACTTACTGAGTATTGTCTTGTTCTTGTATTACTTATTACTAAATATATTTAAACTTATCATTGTGGCTGATATCTGTGAGACATATTTAAGCTCTGAGAGTAGTTGCATATGTATGTGGCATTACTGTGGGCCACTTCTAATAGCCTTGTCTCTTGGTCAAGCTACCATTTGGATTAATAGTAACATTACAGAGTAAGATTGGACACCCTTTGCTAAGGGCCTTAAAGTAGCTGATAAGGAGATGGCCAGTGGCAGTAAAAACTACTTTATAGTCTGGGCAGAAGGGGGCATAGCTAGTAAACCTGTGCCAGCTTTTCCCAGGTGTGTGTGTGTGTGTGTGTGTGTGTGTGTGTGTGTGTGTGTGTGTATATATATATATATATATATATATATATATATATATATATATATATATATATAAGCTACTTGGGCAGGGACACAAAGCACTGGTTGGACAGAGAGGGTGGTGTGGAAGTCAATCTTCAGTTAATCTTGGGAGATTAGAAACTCAAAAAGGAGATAGGTTAGGATAGGTGCAGGAGCATTTGGGTTGCTTGACGAAGTGCATTTTGAGTTGCATTCTGAATTTAGAGTAAGTGTTAATTTCCTTAATGTTGATGGGGAGACCTTGCCAAAGAATAGGCTCCTGAGAGTAGAAGGCATTTGCAGTGCTGTGGAGTTAGGTTCTAGGGGTAGTGAGGCTTGTGAATAGTGTCTTAGTTTGTATGAGAAAGTATTTTTGTGAAGTTTAACTGCAAGAAGAGTAAATGTCTGGAGAGAGTAGTTTGTAGAATTATAATCCTAAACATAGATTGGATCTTTGTTGTATTGGTAGCCTTTTGGCTTTTTCTAAGGTGACACACTGCTCACAGAGAGGTGAGTTTGTAATGAATTGGCAGTTGCTGTTAGAAATGGTCTGGAGTGCGGCAAGTTTTTTATTGAAGGCAGAAGCAAAAATCAGGAGCCCATATTCAAATTGAGAAAGGAGAACTCCTTTGCCAGTGGCTGCTCTGGCTGGTTGAGATAGAAAAACGGAGATCTTTTTGGCACAGAAGAGGAGGGAGTTTATTTTGTTTCTCATTTTGACTATGTGGAAATGGAAGTTTAGTGATTAATCAAGCCACAGTCCTAGGTATTTGAATGTGGAGGTTGTCTCTATGGAATGGTTGTGTAGGTCAAGGATAGTTAAGAATCAGGTACTTGGTGAATTTTCTGTGGAGTTCCAAAAAACATGTTTCTGGCCTTGATGGGGCTGAGAAATAGTTTATGGTTTATGAGCCATCAGTTGAGCTTGTTTAAGTCTGACTGGAGTTGGCACTGTGGACAAATAAAGGAGTTGGATTTTATCGTTTGGATACGTGTTTCTTTGCCAGCCCTTTCCAGTTTGTTCTTGGTATGTTGGTGGGATCGTGAACTGATCAGTTAAAAACCATGTCATCAGCATAGAGAATAAGCTGGAGATGGGGGAGTTCACAAGGAAGTTTATTAATGAATATGGAGAAGGGGAGCAAGTATGGATCTTTGTGGTACATCTTTGTTAATGTGTGCATATTCTGATTGGGAGGATCCTATTTTAACTCTGAGCTGTCTGTCAATGAGGAAGTTTTTAAACCAGGGTGCAGCATCTGGACAAGATAGTGGTCATTAAGGTCAGATGCCTTTGTCAGGTCTATAAGTAGGGCACATGTAAGGAAGCCACTATCAGAAAGTAAGGTGTCATCAGTTAGGGACCAGAATGCTGTCATAGTACTTTAGCCAGGCCAGAATCCATGTTGTTTGGAGGAGAACAGGTGGTACTCCTGGATATATAGAGGTAACGTTGGGGTATAGTATCTTTTCAAGAAGTTTGCCCAGAATTGGAAGGGTGGATATTAGATGGATATGAGAGGCTGGATTGCTTTGGGAGGGGTTTAATGTTGTTTATCTTTTTGACTTTTCCCGGTTAGGGGTCACCACAGCGGAACTCTGGTCCGCTAATGATTGGCAATAGATTTTTTATGGTGCCGAGTTGCCAGCCCGACGCCCAACCTTCAGCGAAGGGATGCCCATTCATGCATGTCTTTCAGAGGCCACTCGACCGCGGGGAGGACATGCAGATTCCAGACAGGGGGCACTCCAGCCGAGAATCGAACAGGAGAACCTCTTGCTGAGAGGCAACAATGCTATCACTGTACCACCCGCGGGAGGGGTTTAATAAGAGATATAAATTGCATGTTATCTATGAAGCACATAGAATAATTGTTATTATTTTTGGGACAGTTATTAAGGATATTAGTGATGAGTGATTTGAATTTATCTAGGGAAGCAAGAGATGATAGGCTGTAGGGATCACTTGTGGTTTGCCTTTGTGAGTTGGAAATTTTAGAATTTTAAAAGTCTGTCTCCATGTACGTAACCCATGAAGTTCCTATGCATTTTTAGGATATTTAATTTGTTGTGATGGATGCTTATTGAGTAGCACCTCTCTGAAGAGTAGCAGATCACTGCTTAACACATTGTATTTTTGTAGGTTATTTAAAATAGTTGGTCTACTAAGTGGGCTGTTTTTACTCATGACACAAGCCATAGTCCGTTGAGTAAAACTTAAGTAGTAGTATAGATGAAGTTGCAGGGAACTATATGTTAGAAAATAAAATGGTAATGTTGTTGCTTACAATTGAGTAGTAAAAAATGTGTTTAAAGTGCATGCTATTAAGAAGTGGCCTTGTAGCATTTGATCCACTAAATTAATGTGAAGTTTCAGGAAATTTCAAAAACCACTGAGCTCAGATTCTGCTTTAACTTCGCATGGAAAAACATTCAGCCAACAAAGAATAAGCACCATGAAAACGTTGAGTTTTGTTTTAAATTTCATTCTAGATGTGACAGACACGAGCTACAGGTTTGAACTCCTGCACTGTTGCCATTAATAATGTGGAAAAAAAAACAACAGTATATGATTTGACTTCCACCACTGGTTCCCATTAAAATGTGATGTGCAGTTGGCCATCAGGGTATATGATAACTATGCACTGCTGCAATGGCTGATGGTCAAGATCTGATACACCCAGATAAACTACAGACTGGCCATTTACAAATCAGAGGTGTAATCACTAGCTTCTAAGGATTTTACCCACTTCAAACTGAGCCCAGTGGTCTTCAGTACAACCTTACCAACAGTAATTGAAGCCTGACCAGAATTATTTCTCACACACACACACACACACACACACACACACACACACACACACACACACACACACACACACACACACACACACTCTATTTTCAGAAGTGGGGGAGTGAGTAGTGACCCTCCAGCACCAACTTACTGCTTCCTGGTTTTTATTGTATGTTGCCACCAGTTAGTCAGAAGTAGCAAAGCAAGACAACATCACACTTTTTACACTTTAAATAAGTCAGCTTTTAAATGTTTAAATGGTAACAAATAGCTCTAAGAAGTCATTGTTTTAAGGGTGAATGTTGAAAAGTTGAATAAACCAGTAAAATGTACAACCATTGCTATTAAAAAAGTATGCATTTTGGTTCAAAAATTATCTAAAATACCACAAAATCAGGCCGTCCAATTTAAGAATTTTGAATCATTTAAAAATGATAATAGTCCGCCCATTCAGGAAAAATTCACCATAAAGTTTGAGTGCTTTCATCTAAATGAAACGATTTCATCACAATGACAAACACCCAGGAAATGAGCCATTTATAGAATACACACAGCCGCAGTGGTACGGCGGTAGTGTTGTTACCTCACAGCAAGAGGTTCTCCCGTTCGATTCTCGGCTTGGCTTGGGAGTGCCTTCTGTGTGGAGTCTGCATGTCCTCCCTGCGGTTGGGTAGCGTTCGAAAGACATGCGTGCTTAAATGGGCATGCCTTCATTGAAGGTTGGGCATCGAGCTGGCACCTCAGCATTTCATAAAAAAAAATCTACTGCCAATCATTAGCAGACCGGAGTTCCGCTGTGGCGACCCCTTACCGGAAAAAAGCCGAAAGACAAACAAACAACACCAAGTAATGTGATCAAAAGTCACCAATAAAGATTATTTCAATCTGTTGTGTTTCAATTTCAAAATGTAAGTGATGGACACATAATCATTTAATCTTGGTCATCTATCAGCAACTAATTCCAGTTGCCAAAGTAGTTATTTTTTAAGTAAGTTATTTTGCAAATCACTCTCCCATCCCAGTATCAAACCTTCTATGACACAAAAAGGAGAAACTTGTTAAAATTCAGACAAGCAAGAGTGTGTTTTGCCAGAGCATTGTTGCTATAAGTTTTCTTATAATATATATGTGGTGAGATATCCTCTCCCTAAGCCTTTTGTCAGTCTTACCCACATATGAAGATGAGCATGTTTGGCCGAATACGAATAAGTTTCAATGTAACTATTGTTTTCTTGACAGTGATTCCACCACATATCTAATATATGGGGGGTGTCTTGGTGCCAAAGCATGCATATCATGTTTTGTTTACCTTTATTTAGGAGCTGTTCCAGCAAAAGGCTAATGCATCATACTGTTCTGATGGAGAACTCAAATGATACAAGGCTGAACAGTTGAAGTTGTATAACTTAGCCAGCACACTTTGTTTGCCATTAGAACCTTGCTATTGCACAAATACTAATCCACGCTAGTATCTTGGTGGGGAGAACAAAGAACTTGCAGGAGTAAATCGCACCCTTTCAGCAAATTTGTATACATCAGTCTCACACCAAAACTAGTAAAACAAAGAAAGAAGCTGTTGAAGAAACAGCAGTAAGGCATGGACATGGCCCTGCAAATGCAGTAGAGCATTTGACACCTTTTCTACCACAACAGAGGACAAAGCCACCATCATATGGTGTCTAGTAGCATACTCTACCCTCCACCAAACAACATGTATTACCTGTCGCACCTAGGTTGCAGTGAGGCCTTGTGATGGCCATGGCTACCATTTGAAGTATTTCCTCATTAGCAGGCAAGGATACCAAAGAAGCTGTGTTCCTGTCTCCTGCCTTGCCAACATTTTGGCACTGCTTACATGGCCAATAAAAAATACATAAGCCTTTTTTGTGCATTTTGTCCATATGTCCCGCAAGTGGAATGTTATGGGCTACGACCAGTAGTACCATTTCTTCCATTAGTCCCCATTCAAGAGGTCCGGCTGTGTAAATAATTACTTGTTCCAGTATGCACTCTTCTGCTACCCTTGAGAAACAGCTCCCTCCTTTGCTAGCTCTTTAAAGTGGGTTATGAGAGCTTTCCTCAGAATGTAATGCTCCTTTTTAGCAACTGAAAGCTTATCAGTAATTATGCCCAATGTAATTTCCCTCTTGGCAATGTTATTCCCCTCCACCAAGATTTGGTAAAGGCCCTGACAGTAGTTTGTAACAGCATTTGTGTGAAAACAGCCTAGACTGCCATACCTCTCAACCTGTCTGAGCAAGAAATCTAGGAGAAGCCAAAAATAATCAAGGGACAAAGGCACGAAAATAGCGACAGATAATAAATATTCCTCTTATAAAATAGAGCGTTGCTAGAACAATAGGTTTTGCATTAGCATGCATTTTCTGAAAGGTGTGAAGTCTGCAACTCAAATGTCCGTCATTGAATGTTCATCTTTCACCCAGACAGAGTCTGACTCAGGACAAACCCCTCCTTTTTGCCCATGGTGATAACAGAGACCTCTTTAAATCAATCCATACATTTGCCTACTTTCTTCGCCAACCCCCTAAACAAGGGGAAAGGATACTCCATTTCTTGGATGTACATAGGCAACTCTCTTACTACTTCAGAACCAAGGCTGTCAGGAAATCAGACCAGCTGTTTGTGCCATTACCAGTAGCTTTGAGTGGAAACCAGTTTCTAAACAAACCATCTCAAAATGAATCCCCGACTGTATCTCCTATTGTTACTGCATCAGGGAGTTTCTTACCATGATAGCTGTAAGGACACATTCCACCAATGCTACTGCTACCTCTACTGCTTGTCTTAAAGGGGTGCCCACAAAAGATACTTTGGAGGCAGCAACTTGGTTTTTAGTGCATTCCTTTACCAAACATGACCATCCTTCTGACTTCTCCAAGTGGAGAGTTGGATTTGCCACTGCCATCTTGCAGGGCGTCATCTCCTCTCCTTAATCTTCCATCCTCCCTTCCTTTCAGCTTTGGGAACAATCCCAAAAGTTAGGACTGTAACAGTAAAACACGAAGAGCATAGTGCAGTTGTGTTTACTTACTGTAAATGTTGATGATGTCAATGTTTGAGTGTATTCACTGTTGCAGTACCCCCCCCCCCCAAGCCTACAGGGTAGGCTGGGACATTTTCCTTCTCAGTCAGATTAACTGTCTTTCTACCTTTCCTTTTTCTTAGACTACAGTGTCACAGAACCTTGACCTCAGGGTCCCTATGGGTAGCTCCTACATTGAGGGGCAAGAAAAGTACTGAGGTCATGGTGCCAGCCGACTTTATACCCAAGGGTAGTAATGTCCAATAGGACATCTGCCAGCTCCAGGAGGAGGGAAACTATTATGTGCTTGTCGAGCTGACCAAAGACTTCATGGCGTGGAAACCCACAAGTTAGGACTGGAAAAGTTAATACACTCTATCATCTATATTTATGGTAAGTATACACAACTTACGTTATGTAGCAAAATTGCTGACACTGTTTTCTGTGCACCTGTGTTCTCTTAAGCTTCTGCTATAAGCCTGAAAGATTCACACTGTTAATTCTTAACTTTTTAATGGTCAAGACAGTCATTGTCATGCATTTTGCTAACTGTATGCATTGCCTTGCCCTTGAGAAGGTTTGGTCTGTTTGGTACTGATTACTTACAAGTTCAAATGACTGAATTAATCCCCTAAAAACCATGACATCTTTTGTTGAGTTGTCAGCCCTGCTGCTCATGAGCGTCTGATGAAGACTGAGTTTTTCTTTCTTATGTTTATGCCCCTTCTGTCATTGGTAATTTCATCTTTTCACTGCTTTTGCTCCCTTTGCATCTCAGGTTGTTTCATTTGGTCAGCTTCTTTTAGGCATTTTCATTTTAGGTCCAGTTTCTGCAGTTCAGCTACATTTTGAGATTATCCGGAGACATGTAAATTCTGCATGCTGCACACCTTGAAATGTCATGGGCTGAACTTTGACTGTACACATGGTGGCTACCAACTTATTTTTGGTCAGGCCATCATGTATGGTTCCCTTTCATTTACACTGTTTAACCTGTTGTGACAATGACATTTTGCCATACTTGTCAGACCTCAAGTTTGCTTATTTCTTGAGTAGTCTGCTTAAAAAAATAAACAAAAGAACTCCTCTGCAATGTGTATGCCTGTATACTTAACCTTTGAAGAAAGGGTATACCTTTTGATGACTGGATTTTCTTATAGGCTATGTAAATCCAGTTTACTATATCCAAACATTTGCAACCAAATAATATGCTAGAGGTGGCTCTTTAAACCGTACAGCTGCCATCAGTTAATATAACAAGCAGAGACAAGAGCTTTGGAGTTTTGATCTAACCCACTATCCCAAGTAAAAGTTATACATTTAAGGTGCTTGGTTCTTAAGAGTATGTGACAAACCAACACAGCTGCCTTTGATGTGATCCATATCAATTATATCGGAATAAAAGCTCCCCACTCCACCCCCACCCCCCCACACACAGGTTTCCAGGAGGGCGATCTTTTCAGTGCCACTACCCCTTCACACTGACAATGTTACCCCCAGCCAGACCAAGGTTACAAATACCATACACACCTAAAAATGAGTCAGCTGTATGGTTTAGTTATGCTCATTATATTTAAGCAATATTTATCTTTGAAATATAGTTGCGAACTGTTAAACTTCACCAGTTATGTGCATTTAACAATGGAGCTGGAGAATTCTCTATACAGACAGATACAGCACTGCACACAGAAATAGAAAATAAGATCTTTTAACATATAGACGACACTAGATGAACACTAGTTATCAGCTGCCTGATTCTAGTGCTGTCCGAACATAACTGTACTATATCTGCCACGGACTTTAAAGACCATTTAACAGGTGCAGAAACTTACTGGGAACTTTCATGCAGCATCCACAGTCTGGAAGCAAGCTGTTACTTCTCTCAATAGCAGCTCATGAAAAGGTTCATTGAGTCTGTTTATTCTTGCACTTTCTGAGGCAGGCATCAGCTGGAGTTTTGACTAACTGCTGCTGAATCCAGAAGAGCTCTAGGGAGTGATGCACTTCACTTAAAGACCTTGTGAAGGATATATGTAGTATGAATAAAGCAGATTATAATGCCGAATTATGAGTAAAAGTAATATTTTTAATTTTAACTAAACAGAAGAAAAACACTTTGATGGCTTTACAGTATGAAGATACAACAATTTGGATAGTGATATCTACCCAAATTATGGTGTGTGTTAATAAATTATTTTATAAAACCAGATGGGAGATGGGAAATGCTTAAAAATCAGATGGTTGTGTTACTCCATTGGTCTGTTATGCTTCTGAACTTTTTTTTCTTAAAATGTCTCCAGGTGTGGACTCTTAATATACTTCCCTTACAGTTTTACACCGATAGTGCTGATATTAAAAAAAATCTTCAGACAAGGAATTTTTGTTAGCAACTAATTTGCATTGTCTGACGTGTTCAGAATAGGTTTACAAGAATAAAAGAGGAGTTCAGTTTCCAGAGCAGAGTGACAACCCGAAACTGAAGTACTGAAAGTGGGTGGTGCGGGCAGAATTGTCCTATTATGTTGGGTACGTAGGGTTTGCACAACCCCTTTGCAGAACATGTTTTTTTTCCCGCAAAATTAATAGGTTGCAGCAGGGCTGGCCTTAGCTGAAATGGCACCCTAGATGAAGTAGTACTCCGGCACCCCTTAAGCCCCACCAACACTGTAGTCGTCAGTTAATAATCAATCGCTGACTACTTAAGTACATTTTAGATCATGCACACTGCTATGGCCTTCACTGAATCAATACTAAGTTCAACACACAAACATGGCTGTCAGTATTTGGTGGTTATAGTCTGCCCTTTTATAACCCAAACAGTTAAGAGGTGTATGTTTCTGTCTAAGTGATCACACAATTTTGTTTTTGTTGTATGTTGGCACCATACCTATCACCTGTCCAAATTGTTGCAGAATGTTCACATTTTTTACTCATTTTTTGATCTGTCCATATTAAATATGTGGATTTATAGCAAATCGTGGAGGATTTAAGTCACTAAATAATGAAAGACAGTTTCAGACTTTATACCCTTCAGAAAATGTATGCTGACGCCAGGATTGTTATGCTATCAACTTCCAGTCTTTCCAAAACCAATATTTAAATATGGTTCCTATTGTTGTGCCTTTGCCCCCCCCCCCCCATTATTTTTGGAAAAGTCTAGAATTCTTGATCCAGCAGGTGGAGAGGTATGGATGACACTTCGATAATGTACAAAATTTAAAGCTGGCTTGCAATCCACTAGTAATGCACCATTCTTCATGCTTTTCCAAATTAAAATTTGAAGACAGATGCATATTTGTAAAAAGAATTAAAACGAGACAAAGCACAAAGTATGTTATAATTAAAATAATTTATTAAATTTTCAATTGCAAAACGAAAATTATTATTAATTAGAAACTCTGCAGTATCAAACAGATCTGTTTTTAAATAATCACATTTTATTGAAATTATGAGACAGTAACAATTCTTAACTTGTAAACGAGTACAAGCAATCATTGTATTAGAAAAACTGCGGATATTAACATTCCAAATGGTGCATTTTTATCCCATTGTTCTTTAGGCAGACACTTTTATTTGTGGAAGAGTGGTGAAACATATTGTACCTGTATAAAACAATCACAGTTCAAACGGATCTTATTTTGGAATTAGTAAGAAGTTAAATGTGCATCCGTTTGTTTGTTCGTTTATGTAATTACTTTATTATTCATTCATTCATCCTTTCAACTTTTCATTTTTTAACGAAGACTTTAGTATCCTGGTTTTGTTGCTCATTTTTGTTCATAATTTCACACTGACTAATCCATAAAAGTGAAGACTCCAACAAAGGCATTACGTAGTGGTCTCTGGCGCAAAAGGTCCTACAGTAAATGACAAATGGGTTGTGAGTAAGCTTAGAGAAGAAAATACATGTCATGGAAAATAATGTGTTTCCAATAAAGAGCACAATGCCATTTTTTATAAAAGCAAAACCTTAGCCTACTACTGTTAGTAGCCACTAGTCAGAAATGTGTTGCAGAACTATTCTTTATGAAACTGCAGATGACGATTTATTTTAAAACGTCATATAAACACAAAACGGTATTTTGTTCAGAGACGCGTTTGCACTGTTTCCTGCACAGCTGTCAAAATAACTACTCCCACCACCACAGCTGTCCTTCCATCTCAAGCCCATTTTATTTAATTTCCGATTAATTTCTATTTTCTCCTTACCCCCTTCGCATTAAACTGTTTCATTAAACTGTCACGGAAGTGAAATATTACTTTAAAATCTGTTCAGCTAAACTGGAACACACGCACATATACATGCAGTGCTCAACAAGAGCAGCCACTGAAACTCATCAGATAGATGCAGGGGGAGGGAGGGAATGGAAGAACACAGTAGGGGGCCATTCTGTGTGCTGTGGTGGATGAATCGTGCGTTTAATTAAGGAAGTGGGGGAGGGCGCAATGCTACTGTACAAGCGGGCACAATGCTACAGCTGAAAAAAGAGAAGTAAAGTTTGTTAACTCACTTAATTTGTGCCCTTTATGACGCCGGCCTTTACGGCACCCTAGGCGGACACCTATGCCTAAGGCAGGCCTTGGGTTGCAGACATAGTCTTGATATTTCAGCCTTCACAAATGTAAGCATTGACAAAACAGTCTACATCTATGCATACCAGACAGTTGCCGACTGTGGGGTATTGCTAACATATGTAGTGCCTTATTGGAATCCTGTGTGCAACTATAACCAGTGTGCTTTTTAGTAATAACCATTTTAACAATACGAGTGATACAAGCAGGTGGCAGCCCTAGAAGTAAAATGCAGTTACAGGTTCATTCATTCATTTTCCAGTACCTGCAAGAGCCTATTCAGGTTAATAGAAAGGTGGGGCCTCTGTTAGCAAATAGTGGGCATAAGGCAGAGAATCAGTTCTGGAGGGACGCCTGTTAGAGCCAAGGTTACATGCGCATCTACACGCGCACACACACACACACACACACACACACACACACACACACACACACACACACACGCACGCACGCACGCACACACACACACTCAGTTTATAGGATTATTATTTCACCTTCAAACATTTCTGTGGGAGGTGGGATGGAATTGGAGGTCCTACTGAAATCCCACACAGTTACAGAGAGAACATATACAGAAACCAAACCAAACCAGACAATGGGGGGCTGTGAAACACAACGCCATCCACCATCAGTTAATGTAATATTAGGTGGTCAGAGAAATAATTAAGTTTAACTGTTCATGCAAATGTTGCATTTTTGTTGTAATCTTTACATATTAAAATGTTACATTTAATGTTTGGTTTATGACCTATTTAAATAATATGCATTTCTTGACGTACTGTATAGAATTTGTAGAGTTCATTGTCTAGTGATAGTAATCCCTTTCTGTTAAGAATAAATGTTACCTTAAGTTGCAGTGATAGTGTTACTGACATGCTACTTACCTGAAATTTTAAGGCAAAAAATGAAATATCCGAATAAAATGCTGTAATCCTTATGGGCTTTATAGCAGTTTAGTATTTTACTTTTTTTAACTGGATCTCTGTAGCCATTTGAAATCACAATGGGAAATTATGGACACGTGTAATGTGGGTGAAAGACAGACGGGTACAAATAGAGCAAATAATACACAGGATATATGATCTTGGCTTTGGGATAGAATTTCCAGTTTGTTGGAGGTGACCATGTCCTGACTTGAAACAGGTATACAGGGATAAACCCTTATATTTTGGCTCATTTCCTTCATAAAGGGAACTGTAATATTATCCCTTTGTCACTGATAGCTCTGATGAGCCAACTGTACTGATTTGATTCTGCTGCAGTTTTATAGAAACAGTTAATACTTAAAATTGATAATGAAACTTATGATGACTTGACACAGTTTATAAAATGTATGTCTGACATTACTACTGTATTTGAGCTTCAGTCTGTGTATTGTACCCACTAATGTTCTGAGTGAGGAGTGAGCAGTCTCTGCTCCATACAGGGGATGCTTCATTATTAGAACACAGATCCCAAAGAGTGGGATGGTTCCACAACAGCTAACAGTGCTGCTGGCTCGATGACTGATTCGTACTAATGGGGTTTGCAGTATCACGGTACTGTTCTCCTATGGAGTGCAGAGCATTCAGTTTATGATTGGTGTATGCTTGATGAATAACAGGGCTTTAGAAAACTTAACTTGCCTTTTTTTATGCTGCAGTAAACCATTCAACAAGTGAAAATATCAGTTAGAACATTTAGGTGTAGCGGGAATCCCCTCACTATATTGCTGAGGTGTGTTTCCTGTGCTTGGTAAATGAAGTTCTTGCTGCAGTTTTTAAAAAGCACTTTAGCATAATGTCAGTTTGTAGAACTGGGGAGGGACGGAACTGCAGATTTTCTCAGTGTACTATAGTCCATATTTGCCTTCAAGGGTTCAAAACTGGAAAATGATGAGCAAACAACAATGCAAGTGATAGTTATTTTAAGTCTTGCAGAAAAACATTATTTGTGCCTTGTTCACAATCAAATAATGGTAGCACAAGTATTTATATATTTTACATTTGTTAACCAGGAGAGTCCAACTGGATACAAGTCCATTTTCAGCAGAGGCCTGGGGGAAAAGCTCCAAGAGATAACATTTTTATAGTTAACAGACAGTAAATTAAATATTAGTAAAAGGCAGGCTACACAAATGTTAGTATATGACAATCATATGGTAATTACCTTGATACATAGTAGAGCAAAATGAAAGAGATTGGGCAACATTCACGAGATGCATTTCTTTCACCACTAGAGAAGCTGTATGTACAATTAGTCCTACTGTATTAAGGCAATACATCTAAATTTTGGACATTATAGGTCTGTAGCTGAATTATGAATCTGGTTGATAATAGGAAAATACTGAAGTTCTAGCCAGGGGTGATAGAGGAGCATAGTCTGTTATTAATGAAGTGAATTTTAAGTAGTTTCTTGAATTGGGTTGAGGAGTTGTTGCCTGTTATATGGGCACAAAGGGAGTTCCAGATTTTAGAAATATAGTGGCTGTAGACAGATTTTCTTGCCTCGTTTTTAAATTTGGTAACCTTAAGGAGGTTTTGGGTGCTAGATCTTAAGGTTCTGGTAGTGGTGTAGGGTTGAAGAAGTTGTAGAGCTGGGGTGTTGTCTGAGTGATGTAATAATTTGTGTGCAATTGATAGTTGATTAAATTGAAGTATTAGTGGGAGTTCTAACCAATTGAGTTTCTTGAGCCATTCACAGTGATGTGTTCTAAAGGACAAACCTGTAGCAAATCTAGCTATCTTATTATAACAGCTGTCAAGTTTGTTTAGGTCAGTTTTGCGGAGATTGGTAAGAACAGGGGAGGCATAGAGTAAGGTGGATATAGGTGTGTCCTGACTATTGTTATTTTGTTGTGGTTGTAGAGAAATTGTTTCAATAGACTAGGCCAAGTTTTTTATGAACTTTTTATGGTTAGGGAAATGTGTAGGTCAAATCAAAGGTAATTGTCAATTTCCAAGCCACGCAGTTTGGTGTGATTGGTAGGGGTGATGGTGGTATTGTTTTTTGAGGAGATTATAAAGCTGTCTGAGCGGGGTATAGATCTGTGGGAGCTAAAGAGGAGTCATTTTGTTTTAGCTGGGTTAAGAATGAGGTTTTGATTGGTGATCCAAGTTTCGGCTAGGGAAAAGAATTCTTGTGTTTGGGAGAGAAGGAGGTCTAGTGGTTGGCTGTGCATATTATGGTGGTATCGTCTGCGTATTGCACTATTGAGGCTTTGGGAATGTTGGATGGGAGCTGATTAGTAAATAGGGTGAAGAGCAATGGACCCAGGATGGTGCCTTGAGGAACCCCTAGGAAGACGGGCAATAAGGGAGAGAGTTGGTTTTGCCATTTTACAGCTTACTGCCTACTATCTAGATAGCTCTTAAACCAGGAAATAGCAGTGATGCTAATGTTTAGGGTGGATAGTGAGTGAAGGAGTTTTGCATTTTGCATGGTTGACCATGTCAGAAGCTTTGGATAATCTAAGAATGTAGCAGATTC
This sequence comes from Protopterus annectens, assembly GCF_019279795.1. NCBI lineage: Eukaryota > Metazoa > Chordata > Ceratodontiformes > Protopteridae > Protopterus > Protopterus annectens. Next base: position 858,311,219 of record NC_056737.1, on the reverse strand, counting down.
GAGCAGTCCGTTATTTCTATGATTATTGATGGTGTTAGTAAATAATGTAAGTGCAGTGGTGGTGCTGTGGAAGGGTCTAAAGCCGTGTTGCTGTGTGGATATTAGTTTGTTTTCTAGGAGGTACTTCATCAAGTGCATGTGTACTACTCTCTCGAGAAGTTTTGATAAGGGGGATAGTATAGCTATAGGGTGATAGTTATTCAGTTCAAGAGAGGTACCCCCTTTGTGCAGTGGAATTATATGAGATAATTTTGAAGAAGTGCAACAAGAGCAAAAGGAGGGGCTGCCCCAAGAAAGTAAATCACTGGAAAGGAAAACAGACTTTTTTTCTGCACTTGACTCTATTGCACTGAAGGATCCACCCCCAGAATTTTAATGTTCAAGGAATATACTCTTTTTGTCGTTTTAACAAATGCATGCGGATTACTAAAACTGATTTTCATTATTGTGATACAGTTATGACATAGTTAAGTAATCACTTGTACTTTATAATGTTTTATATACTTTCTTGAAGTAGTAACTAGAAGATCATTTTGCATCATTTGCATTGTGGAGCAAACATCCATTAAAGTAAGTAATATATTACACGTCATAATGTAGCCCCACTGGACCTCTCAACAATGAGAGAATCTCCCTTCTTGGTATTGTCGATGGCAGATCAGGATGTTGGAGACTGATAGGTTCATAGGTTGGTACTAGGCTATTGGCCCTAGGGCCTATATAAGCCTAGCCAAAAAGGTACCCTGGCTTTCGCCACCCAGGAAAATTATTTTCCTGTGCCACTGTCGAGCAGAGCCACAGAAGTGATCCCCGGGGTGAATTTCCTATTTCCCATCCAATCATCAAGATTTTTCTTGAAGAATGCTAATGAGGATCTTTGTTTGATATAGATAGGTAGTTTGCTCCAGAGTATAGGAAGTCTCTGGGACAGGAATCTATCCCTCCAGCATGTCCTGTTTATTGTGGTGACAAGGTTTAGGTCGCTAGAGCGTGTAGGTCGGAGGGATTGGGATTTCTTTAAGTGGAGCATGTCCAACAGCTCTGGGTTGTATGTTAGGCAGAGATTGCCTCTGAGTAGGCGATATGCGACGAAGTAAAGCTGGAGATTTTTGAGACGGTCTGCGTAGGGCATCTGTTTGAGGCTGGTAATCCTCTTTGTGAGGTACTTCTGTGGCCTTTCCAGTTGTTGTAGATGTCTTGTGAGGTACATACCAAAAGGGGTGTTGTACTCTATAATGGGTCTAATGAGTGATGAGTAGAGGGGAACAATGACCTCTTATTTCCTGGATGAGAAACCTTTTGTGATGAGGTGTGCCATGCAGAAGGATTTTCTGACTACTGTGGCGATGTGATTATCAAAGGAGAGACTACTGTCCACCTGTGTTCCAAGGTCTCTTATCACACTTTCAGTGTTAAGTTTACTACCGCTATGTGGTAGTTCATGGGTACAGAGGTTTTACCAAAGGGGATGACAATGGACTTTTTGGCACTGAGCTTGAGGCCATGGCTTTGACACCAGGCATCTGTCTCAGTGAGGCCCTTTTGTAGGATGTCCACATCGTTAAAGAGTTTTGATTATGGCTCCTAGTTTGCCGTCACCTGTGAACTTTGTTAGCCAAAGATCTTCTGTGTTAGCCTGTACTTCAGAGAAGTGTAGATACCAAACAGGAGAGAACCCAGGACTGAACTTTGTGGTACTCCACTTGTCACTGGTCTGAAGTCAGATTTGGAGTCTGCTACTTTCACAGTGTGGGTTCTGTCAGTGAGCCAGTTGGCAACCCATCTTGCGAAATAGGGATTTATACCTAGTTTAGTGAGTTTATCTATAATTCCAGAGTGGGGGATGGTGTTGAAAGCCTTGGTGAGATCTAGATAAGCTGTGTGAACCACCTTATCCTCGTCTACGGCTTTGGTAAATGCTTCAAAGAAGTCTATCAGGTTTAGGAGACATGATCTGCCTTTTACAAACCCAAACTGGGTGGGATCCAGAGTTACCAATGTCTTTGTTTATAAGTTCCATGGCCTTGAAGACCAGGCTCATCAGGCTAATGGGGCATTAGTTCATGGGGTCCATGGTGGATCCCTCTTTGTGGAGTGGGATAACAATCACTGTGCGCCATTCAGTGGGCACAAAGCCTGAGGTGAGGCTATGATTGAACATGGTACTTAGGTGGGGTGCCAGTTCGTTCTGTAGTCTGTGTAGAACGCAGCCTAGGATGTCGTCAGGCTCCATGGGTGCTGTGTTCTTGGCTTTGGAGAGTATCGTTTTTACCTGTGCAGCCATGATTACAGGAACTTTGCATTCTTCCGGTATAGAGATGGGCCCTTTAAAGGTTGAGAGGGGGGTAACGTTAGCACTGAACCTATCTGCCAGGATGTTGGCAATATCAGTTGGTTCTGTATATTTAGTGCCATTGTGCTGTAACTCAGAGCAGATCTGAGTGTTGCCATTGAGATTCTTGGCATAGCTATAGAATGCTGTGTGGTTGTCTGTAGAATCAGTGGCGATTTTGTTTTCATAACTAGCTTTGGAGGATTTTATGAGGGATCTCAGCTTCTTACTGAGGCTGACCAGGGAGTTCCTCCAATCATGGGATTTTACTCTTTTTTTGCAACAGTTTCTTTCATCTGTTGTAGAGTTTGTTTATGGCAGGGGACCACCAGATTGACTTCATTTTTTTGAAGGATAGCATCTTGGTTCTGTTAGGGATAGCACGGTCCATGCACTCGTGTAAGTACTTATAAAATGCAATTGTGTAGGATTCAGCAGTCGTACCTCTATTGTCCATTTGCATGGGTGTCGTGACGTTTGCCACTTCTGTCTTAAGCGTGAAGTTGGCTTTGGAGAAATCTTTTACGGTAGTTTCCCTAATGGGGGTGAGACATGGATGTCTAGGGTGATTAGCTTGTGGTCGGATCTGACCAACGAGGTATTGACCTTTGATGTGGAACACCGGTCACCCATGTTGGTAATGACCAGGTCTAGGATATTGCTGCCCCTGGTGGGGATGTGGATAAGTTGATCCAAGGCGTTGGAATTTATGAATTCCAGAAAACGTTGAGCAAATGAGTTGGTACATGAGTAGTTTTCCCAGTTAATGGTGGGGTAGTTGAAATTGACCATTATTAGGGTGTTGGATTGTACCCTAATATTTTCCAGTGTATCAAGAATTGAGGAGTGGGAATCCTGGGGCATGGTGGGTGATCTGTTGCAAGTTACAATTTGGATTGCGGTCTTGCCCAGAGTTAGTTGCACTTGGATAATCTCGGATGCATTATGCTGAGCAACTAGCCTGGAGGTGTGGATATCCTTAATGAATATGGACACGCCTCCGCCTTTAGTGTTTCGGTCCAGGTTAGGTGGCCGAACAGTGTGGTATGAATTATAACCTGGTAATGCAGTGGTGATCTCTGGAGCCTTGAACCAGGTCTCTGACACTGCACAGATGTCAATGTTCTCCATTTTAAGGAGTGCCTCGAGTGAGTGCATTTTGAGGTTTAGACTTCTAGCATTAAGTAGCATTACCCTCAGATTTTGCTTGCTTGTACCTGTTACAGTGGTGAATTTGTTATTTGAACCTTGCCTAAAAAAGGCACTATATGGGGTGGCAAGAGCCATGGCCAGTATCTGGAATCCCAAGGGTGACAGGTGCAGGCCATCTCTGGCAAAGCATTGTGGTCTGTCGATCATGTCATCCCAGGCAGACAGATGTTGCATCCACAGGTGCAGGAGATGTTGCATCCTGCTAGTGATTTACCCCCCATCCCAAAATTTATCCTTCTTTTTCCTTGGAGCCTAAAGTTGCCTTATCCTATTAGGACAAGGGTTTGGATGATCACCTGCGGGATCTTCATCCCATGTCAGGCTCAGTTTCACTTTTCTCTCCCTCCTTGATGCCTTCCCTATGAAGGAAAGGTGTTGAACATAAGTATAAGAAGAGACATTAATTTACCAATGGAATATTCCACCCCAGAATCTGATGATGGTGATGGAACAGATCTCCCATATCTCTTCATTTGATACTTTCGGTTTGGGGAAGTCTTAAAGCTTATTCAGTAAAAAGGAGGTACATCCCCAATAATCCCTTTCTTCATCTGACAAGATCCTGCAAGAGGCAGTGAACTCCTGCTTCCTCCATGGTGGTACATCCACCCAACAATATGACGGCCCTGTGTTTTTTCCAGTTTTGCCAAATGACAGTTTGGTAGCTTTCCTGCCTAGATGACAAGACAAGAAACACTAGCTGCCCAAGAACTGGCATGTGTTGGCCAAGACTCTAGCTAGCAACTCCAAACTTATATCCGGTAAGTTAAATAAGGAAGCCACATGAGAGAGTTTGCTATTCATCCCTTAAATAAGGAGTCTCAGGATCACAACAATTTTGGTAAGTGGGTCTCACTGTCCTTCACCTTTCATTTCAGGTGCTGACTTATTTATCCTTTGTGCTGTGTTTCTAGCAGAAGCTTCCAGAATAATTGAGCACATTGCTACACCTGTTGCCAAAGGATGTGGAAAAATGAGACCAGTCTGATATCCCAAGTGGCAACTATTTCAGCAGTTTTGGATCTCACTGTGTATCTAGTGTATACTGCAATAAATGGTGCAACAAGGATGGCAGATGCGGGCAGTATGATCCACTGTCATGCCCGGCTCTAACATACTAATTTTGACGAGAATTTTCTGGCATTATTTTTACATGCAACATTTAAAGATACTGACATGCTTGTTCCACAAGTAAAAAAAATAAAATAAAAAAATAGGAGATAACAAACAGGATGTCCTTAATCGACACTGATATCCATTTTCATTTGCTACAGTGTCTTGCTAGGAATCCGAAAGACCCTTAGTAACTGTTTAAATGGAAACAACAACCGCATCTGTGATAGCAGTAGCAAATGTATCTCAACAGTCTCGCAGAAACCAGAGATGTTACAGTTCAATCCAGAATGTTCACCCATGTAGCGGTAGTGATTGTTGGCAAAACTAGGACTGTCATGGCTTCTTTTGGGGTGGGGCACAAAACCAGGAGCAGCCCTTACAACCTGCTTGGCTGTGCCACTCAGTAGGCAGTTGGGGACACTTGTCCATCAGTCTTCCTGCATTGATGGCCATCATACAAGCCAGATGGATAAAGGACATTTTCAGAGGCTACAAAATCCTTTTTTTTTTGTCCTTTCTCATCTGCCCTCACTTTCTCTACAAGATGTCTCATCCCATCAAAAGAGGACAGAAAAGGAGAGTTATCCAAGTGATCCCAGCAGTTGAGGGAGCAACTGGATACTAGTCTAGATTATTTTTGATGCCCATGAAAATAAGACCTCAGGTTATTTTAGATCTTTGAGTTCTAAATGAGTTTGTCTCTATAACAACATTCTGGATGGGCTTAGTGCAGACAGTTCTTCCTTACCTAACCAAGGCAGACTGAATGTGGATTTTTATTTTCCAAGATGATTACCTGCATGTCAGGAAAGTCAAGGAGGTTCTTTCATGTCTCTTTCCATTCTGGGACCTTCTGTTTGGTCTTGCATCAGTGCACTGGATGGTGCTGGGCTTTCTGGCATTCAGAATGAGTTTACCTTAGGACCCTTGCAGAGAATGGCATATCTTCTGTCATTGGATGTCACCCTGGTAAGTCTTTCTTTGAAGATGCTAGGCTTTATGTTTTTTACAGTATTTCTGATGTCCCATGTCTGATATCACATGAACATCTTGCAGTGGACTGTTAAAAATCAGTGGAATCAGTCCTCTTGTCTTTTCTTGGATTGGATGCCACATACTGTCACTTTGTCTTCCTATCCCCTAAACCATTAGCAACAATCACCACAGATGTGTCTACTTTGACATGGATTGGGCTCATTGTCAAGACAGAATCATCACGCATTTATGATTAACTGCAGATACCAACTTTCATATAAGTATGCTGGAGATGAGAGCAATTCCATTAACCTTCTAAACCCTTTAAGTGCCTCTCTTGCAGGGTGGCATTGCTAAAAGCAGACAATGCGGCAGTTTTATGGTACACAGATCGGGTGAAACTCATTTGTTCTCTTATGATGTTAAGGAAGGTAATGGAGTGGACCATGTCTTCTTGTCACTTTTTTGCTGCTGCCCATATTCTTGAGGAAACTAACATATAAATGGATAGGTTCAGCCGTTGTCTTGTTAAGCCTTATGATTGATCCCTTAATCTGATAATAGCATGGAGAATCTTCCTTTATGGGGGAAAGACTTGCTGCACTGTGTACACTAAGTACAGTAGCTTGTTTTTCTTTGTATTCCCCAACAGCAAAACAAGCAGTGGTGAACCCACATAGTCCATCCCCTTTCCACTGATTTCCAGCTTCATTCAGATTGTGATTCTGTGCAAATCTAAGGCCATTCTAATAGCGTCTTTTTTTGCCAAAACAAACCTGATTCTCCCTGTTGTAACCTTACCTTCTAGAGAAGGCTTTATTTCTGAAGACTTCCAGTACCATTCTCTCTCACCTGCCCAAAAAGCCTCACCTGGGCATTCATTTCCTCAGTCTGACCACTTGTTTTTTTCCACTTCATCTTATGCCCAGGGACACATTTTATTTTATAAAAATTTTCAAAAACATTATTTCTGATTAGAACTCTAGGAATATCTGTAATGTTAAGTGTCATCGTTGTGTGTGTGTGCCTCTTCCAAGAGATTAGACCACCTTTCAGCTTTTGTTCTAGCTGTGTTGGCTCAGAGTTTTGACTTAGGACAAAGTTATAGTTCTGTTAAGACTCCTTTAGCTTCAGTTTTTAGTTTTCATTAAGAGGTTCATAAGAACTCCTTGACTTCACTCATGTACAAAACTATTCATAAAATAACTTTTCAGCTCAGACCTTTCTTCGTGAAGTGCATATATATATATATATATATATATATATATATATATATATATATATATATATATTATAGATTCATTACTGGGGAGCTACCCAGGGTCTGAATAATTACATCATCATCATCAGCCTCCTTTTTCCCATTTTTCTACATGGAGTCAGTGTATCGTGTTAACTTTCGCCAACTCTCTCGATTCAGTGCCACACTCCTGCCTTCTTCAACACTCATGCCTGACTGTCGCAGATCTTCTTTCACACAATCCGTCCACCTCTTTGCTGGACGCCCTTGCTTCCTCTTACCTTCTTTCTGTCTGTCCCAAATCTTCCTCACCAGATTGTCTTCTGCTTTTCTACACATGTGCCCAAACCGCCGTAATCGGTTCTCTTTGATATTTTCTGCAATTGGAGCTACATTACATGCCCAAGACTTATTTAAATGGGACCGGAGGAGTTTTTTGAAGTTGTTTTTGTTTTCTGTGGTCCTGATTTCTAAGGGGATGGTGTTCCATGTTTTTGTGATGGAGGAAGAGTAGAGGGAGTCCCCAGAGTTGTTTTTGCTTTTGGTTACATCAACTAGTGCTTTGTTGGTGGATCTTAGTAGGCGATTGTTAGAACAGATATTCAGTAGACCTTGTAATGCAGGAGTTTTTTGAGGATTATAGGATTTGGTGGGCTGTTGTAAGTTGGTTAAAGGTGAGCAGGTTAGATAATTCTAGCCAGGAAAGTTGCTTGAGTGCTAGGCTCTGATGTGTACTGTAGGTTGAGTTAGTAACAAACTTTGCTATTTCATTGTAGTAAGTGTTTAGTTTGGTTAAATCTGATTTATTTAGGTTGACTTGTATGGGGAAGGCATAGAGAATTGTGGAGAGTAGGTGGGTTCTAGCGATGGTAGCTTTACTGTTGTTGGTGAGGTACTTTTGCATCTGTATAGGGTTCCAAGTTTTTTATGGACTTTTTTATTGTGTGTGAGATATGCATTTCGAATTTCATATTATGATCTATGATAACTCCTGGTAGTTTGATGTATGAGACAGGTGTGATAAGGGTCTTGTTATATGAGTATATTGTGAATAGAGGAATGGGGTCTATGGATTTTGTAGGATGGAATATCATTAACTGAGTTTTTTTGAAGTTAAGTATTAGTTGGGTGTTGGCTAACCAGATTTCAACAGCGGCAAAAGATTCTTGTGTCAGTTTCTGGAGTTTAGGGACTGATGGGGTGGAACAGATTAGGGTGGAGTCATCAGCATACTGGACCAGGTCAGTATGCAGGGTAGCTTTGTGAAGTTTATTGGGAAATATGAAGAGGAGAGGGAGGAAGATGGATCCTTGGGGGATGCCTAAGGTTGCAGGTAGGAGGGGCGATAAGGAATTTTGCCATTTTACTACCTGTTGGCAGTTAGGTAGATAGTCCTGAAACTAAGTTAGAATTGAGTGGCTTAAATTAAGTTCAGAGAGTGCAGTAAGTAGTTTGGTATGGGAGACCATATCAAAGGCCTTGGAGATCTGGGAAGACAGTGGAGACAAGGTTGGCATTGTTCCGATGTTGATTTGCCATATTATTGGTAAAGGGCTGTGGTAGTACTGTGATTAGGACAGAATCCGTGTTAGGTGTTGATCAGCAGTTTATCAGTAAGGAGGTAGTTAATTATTTGGGAATGTATGCATTTTTTGAGGATTATTGGCAGGGGAGATAGAATGACAATCAGTCAGTAGTTAGTTCCGCTGAGCTACCCCCTTTGTGAAGTAGTATTATATAGGAATTTTTTCCATAGTGATGGGACGTGTTGTTCTGACAAAAGAGTGATTAATTAACAGGGAGATGGGTAGGAGATGGCTTTGGCTGTAATCTTGAGGTATTCTGGAGGTATTTATCAGCAGCCAAGGCTGTGGGTGTAAGTTTATTCAGATATATATTGTGCTAGTAGGGACAGGTTGTAATGAGAAGCCGTTTTGGTTTATGGGTGAGGATGTCAGGTTCAGGTGTGTAGTAGGAGTATTATTGCTAGTGAGAGCTAGAATGGATTTGGTGAAGTGTTGGTTGCATTGAGTGGCAATATTATTGGTGGTGGTATCAATGTTTGGGGGCGGTGTACTGTTTTTGTTTCCTGAATGCAAGATCTTATTGATGGCAGCCCAGAACTTTTGTGGGTTTCTTTTGTGTTTTGATTGGATGTAAGTATAGTGGGGTTTTTTGTTTTTGTTTTTTGTCTGTCTTAATTTGTTTTTTGTCTTTGTTCCTTAATTCCAGGAATGCCTGTCTGTTGGTTTGCGTTTTGTTGTGACGTCATGAGTTCAAAACCAATTTTTTACAGCACTGTTGTAATAAGCACATAACAGTTATTCAATGAGGGAATCTACTATGAAATCTACTGATGAATTTACTGCCCGACTTCACTGTCTAATTGTATTAAAATATGCATGAGAGGGTATTTAAAGTATTTTTTGCTTAAGCAATAGCTGTTATGAAGAAATTCCTAATTCATAATATCTAACAGTGAAACCTGTAAATAGTTGTTCAAATGTAGCTTTTTCTTTTGATTTCATCACTTTGCAGGCCGTTTTCCACCAGTTTCTTTCTTTTTTTTTTTTTTTGTGCTGGAGAATGGCACCATGACAGACTTTACTTTGTAGGTGGAACTTGGTCACTGTGGTCTATGACTTCCAAACCATGGGAATTGAACAATGCCTTGTGGATTATTGTGAGTGCTGTCGCTAATGTTGGACAGCTGCATGAATTCCAGCAATAGAGGACTAGTTCAGAGACTGATGGGTCAGTTTCCAGATAGAGTAGTTATCCTGTGGCAAAAAACAAGAGATTAACAGCAGTAAGGATGGAAAGGTGTTGCGTGATTATTTTAAGAGACCTGATCATGACTTTACTGAGACTACCACAAAGATATCACAATTTACATGTTATAGTAAATTGTCCCTGAGCTATTAGATGCATATTGAAAGAGCTAGAGAAAAAAGATGGCCTTTTGTAAGCCAGTATTTTTTTTTCATGTGAATATAAGAACAAAACATGTAAAGGCTTATGATTTTCTACATTTCCAGATGGTGTAGAGAGAGAGAGAGAGAGAGAGTTCCTTGTTTTTATGAAGTGGCTGATTTTATAATAAAATAGGCTTAGGTTGATTGTGACCTTAAAGAAGAATATTGAATCTTTAGGTGAGAAGGTTGTATAGCAAAACATGATGGTCCTCACCAAACAGAAGAGTACAAGTATACAAATATGTGTACGTGTGTGTGTGTGTGTGTGTGTAGTGTTTATAGCTGTGATATAAAGAATCCATTGTAAACTGGACAAATATGTCTTGTATATAGTAAGTGTTTTGCCAAGTGCACCTCCTGCTTTAAGTCCAGACAGATACCTGGCTGTATTAGTAAGGGCAGATTTCTTTAATGAGTTGCTGGATGTAACATAAAAAAAGAGGACTGTGTAAAGCCTTGTCAGGGTGCATTTGCCCTTTGTGGAATGTGACTGGGAGTCCAGAGCAGCGACTGTGGAAGAGAGAAGCAACCGTAGTGAAGAAATGTCTGGAATAATAGATAGCCATTTCTTTTTCTGCCAGAGAGACCATGAGATACCAAAAGAAACTGTTTTCCAGCAGCATAAGACAAAGTCAAAGGTATTTAATGCACATTTACTTAAACCGCAAGACTTTGCTATACTTGAAAGACCCTCTTGTGTTTGCACTTGTTTATGTTAAATTGTGCTATTTTTATAAAGATTGGGTGGTCTCAGGTGCATTAATTATCTGCAGCTGTTAACTATATGGATTTTGTTACCAATGAGCTTTTATATGATAATGTATTTCAAAGAACTGAGAGTCATGATAGATCTATAAAACAGGGAAAAAAAAAGATTGCGTGTGACAAAAATGAATGTGCATCTTCAGTAATAGGGAATGGTAAGATAGTCAACAGGAAGAACAACTTCAGCATTTCCACCAGCCACCAAAAGACAGTTTTTTAGAAGTTCATCAAATTGCCACAGTAAGACCATGAGGATCACCTTGTTAAGATTACCAGTACCAATCCAAATACAACTTCACCAGGGGATGTAAATTGGACGTCTGCTCAACAGGACAGAAGCATGGTAAATTTAAAATCTTTAATTTAAGGGTTTTTGGGTTCTCTAGAGACAAGTCGAACATACTGAAGAATGTTTTTTGTTTTGTACCCACACGCTGGGCAAGTTTTACTAAAGCAACTAAAATTAAAGTGCTTTATGAGGACGGTGAATTTAAAGTAGAACTTGCAGGACTATGAATGCCAGGCACAGGTATTGTTTTCCTTATTCAAAACTTCTAGTACATTTAACATACATGTGCGCTTGTGTGTGCACACATATCAGAGCATCTTAAATGTTTTTGAAATTTCATTTGATAAGGATATAAAAGTCCTGTGTGTGTGTGTGTGTGTGTGGGGGGGGGGGGGGGCACCTGCTAGAAAGTCTTATAACTCTACATGTGATGAGTACGACACTATGTATCAAGAGTTATGCGTGCAGTCAAGTGACCGGACTGGTAACATGTGCAGCGATCATTACAAGAGCTACATTTTTTTATTAAATGAAAAGAAGGTATATAAGGAAGTTTGCTTGTCAGACATTTACAAGGTGTATCAAGAGATAAATACCCATTTTGTACCTTGTATGAGTGGATATTTGGATGAAAGTTTATACTCACTTTTATTACTAGATAAGACAAAAAAATAGAGATATTTTGGCATTTCTCAAAATACAAAAAATGAAAAATGTTCATTCAGTGAAAAGCTAAACCTTCTGTTGCATTTTTGATCTCTAAAACAAATCTAGTGGTTCAAGTATTCTGAGTGTTGCATATGTGATTGTTGGAATTTTGTAAGTAATTTGAGGGAAACTACAAACAGAGTGGAAGGAGAGATGTATATGGCTACAAGAGGCATTGTGTCTGTTTACCTGCATCCCACAAGGTATAGGTGTTGAAGTAATAAGGGGCTTTTGAAATGGGGATACACTGGTGAGAACAAAGATGTCATGTTGATGTTAACTCTTTTGGAACTGATTTTAGGTGACTGTTTATTTTTATGTTCTGTGACAAATATTTTAAGCAGTTGGTAGGTGCAGCAGTGTGAGCCCTAATGGTCCTATCAGTTGCAAACTTTTTTTTATCAAAATGGGTATGTATGATGTCCTATCATATCACTGTTGCACTATTCATCACCTTTGGAATCTCCTGCCAAGGATAGGCCAATATCTGGCAAGTATACTAAAGCCTTTACTACCTGTGGAGCATTGTATGTCAGATATATGCACCCCTCCCAAGAGTAGTGCATAAAGGTGATGTACGTGCACTCACAATCCAGAACTTTCATAGCCACCAGTCCGAAATCCATTGTTGTGTATTGGTCTGAATGCCCTTCACTCTGCTGGTTATACTCAACCTATGTCTTTCAGATAAGTACCCTATTGGGGTTCTTTTTTCTTTTTCTTACTTTGTTTAGTGGGTTACATGTTATCCAAAAAAGGGAAATGTCAGTGTGGGAGGCAGATTCCCCATAAAGACCATCATGATAGGTGCCTGTTTTGCTTAGGTGTGTCTCATGATCACATTCAGTGTTCCATCTGTCAGCCTTTTGTACCCAAAGCATTGTGTAGCTGCCTTTTTCACTCTCCCTTTACCTTGAGAACCAGTGTCACAAGCTTTTTACCCAAGGTACCATGGCAGAATCCACTCGCCCTGAGGTACAGCCCCCACTCAGAAAGAAGGCCAATAAGTCTAGGCCTGAGTCTGCTGCTGTCCAGCCTCCACTGGATGTCTCTCTTGTGGTGGGCGAGAACTCAGAGGATAGTCCAGCGTTGCCGTCAGTTTCTTCCACCACAACTTTCTTGCAGGCTGGCATGGAACCTGCATCTTGCATGTCCTCTGAGGCCTTGCAGATGTCCACTGCAGACATTGAGGGAGAACCACGGCTGATTATTTGCTAGGGGCCTAAAGGGATTCCTTTGATCCTTGTTAGAGAATAGTTGTTGGGCACTTTGATCAAATTCAGGTAAGGGTCCGAACCTCCAAGTTTGATCAGAGTGGATGTCCTCATGCATTTGGTGTCAGTCCCCAGGGATCCACAAAGGAGGTGACAGGACTTCACTCAAGGGTTGTTCAATGCCTTGATGGCATTGACGCTTCCTCAGGGTGTCTTGGTTCCTGCACCTCCTTGCTCCTCTAACCACAGGAGGTTTAGGGACCCTGAGTTATCTGATGAGGATTCTGACTGTGATGCCGACTCCTTAGCCTATTCCTTTCAAATTGCCTTCACCTTTAGACTATGGTTCTGAGGACGAAGGATCTATAAGTCTTGATCATCCTTTAGGGGAGCTTTCCTTTAGTGACATGGTCCTGTGTGTGACGGAGTATTTCAAATGGGATTGCTATCCGATGTCTAGAAAAGGTATTCTGACTTGACACAAATAAACTCACCTACACCTTTTGCTTTCCCTCTTATGTTGGCTCCTTTTTTTTTCTCTTCATCATAGGGACAGGGTGTGTCTCCATACGAATCCTTCTTTTTTGCCCAAGGTGGTCAGTGAGCTGTCCTTTAATCATTCCATCCAACTTCCTTCTTCTTTTCCCTTCTCTGCAGTCTGCTAGTGAGAAGGTTCTTCATACCATGGATTTGCATAGGTAGCTGAGATATTATTTACCATGGATATGCATAGGCAGCTCAGATATTACAAAACTAAGGCCTTTTGTAAATCAAATCAGCTTCCTGTTTTTTTTCATATCAGGACATTGGGTTTGGCAGTTTCTAAGCAAACCTTCTCCTCCTGGATTTCCAAGGCCGTTTCTTTTTGTTATTCTTTTCATGGCAAGCAGTTGTCGGTTTCCATTAGGGCTCTTTCTACTAGAGCAGTGGCTTCCTTGGGGGCTTTCTTCAAAGATTCTGACAGCAACTCCATCCATGAAGCTGTTACTTTGTCTGGTTCACATGTTCACACAACATGTTCAGAAAACATTACAAACTGGATGTCATTTCCTGGCCCAGGGCAGGTTTTGCCAGCGCTATCCTGCATGGGTTTGTGGGGGGTTCTCCTTGCCTTCTTCCTCCATGTCTTCACTGTAGCTTTTGTACTCTCCCATAGGTGATTGAATACTGCAGCACTGATATGGTAGGGCATAGTACAGTTATGTAAAATACCATAACAGATGTCCTTTTCACTGTTAAGAGCATTCACTCCCTCCCTCCCTCCTGCTCCCTTTTCTCTCCTTTTTGTATGCATGGTATTTTCTTAATGGCCAGGAGGTTCCTCTCCTTCTCTTCCTCCCTTCCTTTTTCATGGTTGTACATATCCCCCTTTGTATTGTGGTCCTGGTTCGCCTGGGCACTTCATTTCCGGGTGGTGAGTGTATGTGTGTCATCTTTTTTCCCTACACTTGTGTGGAAAGCATATATCTGATGTATGATGCTCTGTAGGCAATAAAGGCTTTGTATAGTGGCCAGATGTTGGGCTGTCCTTGAGAGGAGATCCCAGAGGCGATGAATACTGCAGCAGTGAAAGAAGGACATCTACTGTTACCGTAAGATTTTACACAACTGTACTTTTTTTAAACCCAAGATTTTAACATACCAATGCTTTGTAGATATTTTTGTTTTATGTTATGGCAAATGGAATGAATTAGAAGAATTTATACGTAATACAAACCTTTCTGAAGTTCACTGCAAACATTCCAGAATTCATTATTTTTTCTTTGGATGTGGAAATAATTTTGGATAGCAGTCTAACAAATTTGAAATGAGGATTTTTTTTTTTTTTAAATCAACGCATATATGCACATACGTGGCAAGTGATAGTAGTTATCTAAAACTTCTTAAAGATAATATAGTAAAGGGACAATTTGTGAGACTGTCAACTTTTGTTTTGGAAGAAAGTTGATTGAAGTGTTCAGGGAAAGATATCACAAAAAAGAACAAGTGGAGAGTATACCCCAAGGTGTAACTGAATGAGTCTACTTTACAAGAACGAAATTTCACATACCTGAAACACATAACACTGAGATGAAAAGGCTGACAACACCAGTGCACCGACATACCACTCCAGGTAAATAACAGCTTGAACATCCTAAACAAAAACGTAAACTGAAGAAAACCAAACCCCCCCCCCCCCAACTAAATATACCAACTCTGAGATCGCACTACCGCTGGGGCCAATTGGTCACTTACCTGGAGTAGAAAGTCAGTGTTCTGGGAAGTCAGTGTTGTGCAGTCGTCGGCCTTTTCGTCTTGGCATTTTAAAAGTTGCGTAAGTGAATGTTCGGGTTTCTGAAGGGGACTCGATTATAGATAAACTAAGTACATTCCTCTGGCATACCAAAGTATGGAATTAGAGAAACAAAGAATGGCAAAAATTGTGATTTTGTGAATATTATAGAAATGACTTGTAGTTTAGATTCTTTGTACATAAAGAAAATTGTACAAAATAATTGACATATTGTACTGAGCAATAAAAACTCAGAGAAGTGTCAGGAGAGGATCCAAAATATGTGAGTGGCAACATTTTAAATGGCATCATGAACTTAATTGAGTTAAATCCCAAATGAAACAAACAAAAAAACACTTATGGGACATGTCAATTCTGCAGATACACTGATGTAGACCCCTATTTGAATTTAATGCATTGGGACAGGACTATATGAACCAGCTGCCATTTTGACTGTAACACAAGGGGTGTTGTAGACATTGAGAGATGTAGATGGTGTGACAGCTTCTAAATGGGTTAAAGCACACAGTAGATGCCACAGTGCATCTCTGAGCACTAACATGCTATAGGAATTAAAATCAGTAATTCCTTATACAAACACAGTAGCATTTTTCAGACATGGAAAAAGTTTTTGTTCTATGTGATAGGTAAAACTGGGCTTGGACCGTGTGGTAAAAAGATAACCTAAAATAGAAGGAACTTTGTGACTAGCTTTCCCCACCCCGGTTTAAATGAAAACATCAGTTTAAAGAGTCTTCTGAAGTACAGGAGATAATAAATAGTATTATGTTATAATAATTATTGACATATGCCCCTTTAAAGATGTTATTTTTAAACTGAACTTTGATACATGCTTTTAAATTACTTCAGGTCAGTGACTGGATAAGTGTGCCTGGGGAACTATTTAATTACAGTATTTTCTGCTTAAACAATGACTGTTCTGGAGAACCCTTGTTATAAGTTTTAAGACAAAAGCGCTAAACAGTTTTGTAAGTAAAGTTGTATGTAGTCATTCAAAGTTTTTGCTTTTTATTTGAAAACAAAATATTTGAATGAGTATTGTTTTTACAGAGAAGCTATACCTTCTGCACCCCCATGTGAGGAATTTGCCCCCATACGTTTTATATATTAACTCCAAGATTACACTAACTTAAATAGGGGACTTCCTTCTGCACCCTACCATTGAGGCAATGGTTGTATATCTCAGGTTACCAAATATACCATTTGTAAGGTTGCAGGAATACCAAGTAAAGTTAATGCATTATTCCCTGAAGTCCGAGTTGGTACAGTGCTGGAGTTAGTAGATGTAGTAATCACATTGTGTGAGGTGAAGCCCGCACATTGAGGGATGCAAGGAGCACATTTTCACCTTCACCACCACCCCCCGCCAAAAAAAAAAAAAAAACACACTTTTACAGATGTCAGTATTTTCCTTTATTGTGTTTCAGGCATTTGGGTTGGAGGCAAGCTCATCTGGAAAATGCTAGACTAATGTTGGAGACATGTGGTTAATATATCAGGTATTTCTCTTTTGGAGGTGGAGCTTTGTTCTAAATTTAGGACTTAAATTTGTTCCAACTGTTTAGCCTCAATACTGTAAATGTAGAGTGGAAATTTTTAAAATGTGTAGGGAATTGCATTTGATACTTTTTGTGCTAATAATGTTTTTATTATGAATGTTGTGACTAATGTTTTAAATTCCTGTTTAGGTTTGCCTGACAAGGATTCTTTTCATTCATGTTGTGATTCTTCATTTGAAATGAATGCCTGTAGTCTTTTTGAATTAAAAATTTGTATTGACTTTAGTCCACCTTTTATTAATAATTCATGTTGTGATTCTTCATTTGAAATGAATGCCTGTAGTCTTTTTGAATTAAAAATGTTAGTTTGTATTGACTTTAGTCCACCTTTTATTAATAATGGCAATGAAGTCTTTTCTTGAATGATTTGGGTATGAATAAGTTATTATTTAAGGCTCCCCTAGTTTCATTTGAAAAGGGTAGGAATATTGCAGATTTTTTATGTCATAGTTATTTTAGATTTCCTAAGATGCCTATAGGTGTTGAAACAGAGCACAGTGAACTGTGCACTGTTTGCCTCTTTGTGAAAAGTGACTGATAAAATAAATCATGTAAAGTTGGATATTGGGGGAACTGTGTTACTGAAGATGTTATTTATGCTATTAAATGCACCTGTAATTTATTGTTTATATGGGAAGAAAGAGGACATTTTCAGTAAGACTAAAAGAATATATTAGGAATATAAAAAATGTGGAAAGAACTAGTCTTTAGCAAAGCATTTTATTTGGCATTTCTTTACCGGGCAGATGTTCTTCATGTTTCACTGTTGCAGTCATTACATTTGGGTAATCTGCTGGCAGGTTGCCCTCAGTCGACCTGAATTCCAAAGTCTTGGGTCCTGCATCGGTTGCTATCTCCTCTTCCATGACGTCAGGTCGTTAGGGGTATAAAACAGGCAGCTGACACCATTTTCTTCAGTCTTTCTTGCCGCGCGATGCCTGAAGCAGAAGCAGTTCACAAGTGCCGGTCAGCAGACTCCTGAAATTTTCGAGTTTCAGAACTGAAGTCTTCAATTAAAGCTAAGTACCCCGTGGGGGAAACTTTTTCTTGCTCCATACCGATGTCGGTAAAAGTTAATTGCATTACTTGTGGGAAGCAAATACCTCATAAGGATTTTCATTTGTACTGTATTCCTTGCCTAGGCCCAGACCATAACATGCCTTGCTGTCGGTTTTGTGCTAGATTTAACCAACGCACTATTAAGCGTCGGTAAATCTTTGCTTCAAAATATTTTGGAAACAGATTTAACTACCCTGAAATGTTGTTGGATAGCAATCCCGACTACCGGAGTTCACAAAAAATGCAAGGAAAAAGACAGAGGCAGACCGTCGAAGTCCAAAACCGACGACAAAGCTTCTTCTAAGCCAGTCGCCGGTTTGCCGTTACTCAGTGAGGCACTTTCGCTGCCCCTGATATCCGCTACTTTCGAGTCACAGGCCTCTACCGAAACCCATGTAGAGTCCGGCATGCCGCGAGATTCTCAAAGTATTGTACCCGTGGATGTCTCTCCCTCGGATGGGTCCGGAGCTGCTGAGCTGGCACCGGCTTCTGAGGGTGTCTTCAGGCCGCAGCATTTCTATATAAAACCGACGCCAGCTTCAAAAACAAAGACAAACGCAACTTCTAAGGCTAAAAAACTGATGCATGAGACACGTGCTCAGGCCTCTATGCCCAAAAAGCACATGATCAAAATGGCTGAAGACCTAATTACCTTGATCAGGGGTTCCCAACCCCCCCCCCCCCGATAAGAGGGCTAGGCAAGACACTGATCATGAATCTTCAGATCAAGTTTCTGTTTCTTCTGATCAGGAATTATCTATACCTCCCTATGAGGATTCAGATGCAGAGGAATCCATCTCATCTGCATCTCCTCCTGAAGATTATTCCTTTGGAGAAACCTTGCATACTTTGAGGGAACATTTTCATTGGGAGAGTCAAGATTTCTCAGAATCAAAAAAGAGGCTTATGGATTTCCTTCTTCTCCCTCAGCATAGGCATTTAGCCACACCTCCTGTATTAGACATTGTTGATGATGTGTTTTTGGAATCAAGCATGGCTCCAGATTCCTTACCTCCGGCTCCTGGCAAGCCAGACAGATATTACTGGGTTCCTGACTCACACAGATTTTTATTCAAAAACCCTGCTGCTGACCCTGAAACTATCTCACAGGGTCCCAAAGGTGTAAAGGCCTCAACAGCTAAGAATCCTAACCCCTCTGATAGAGATTCCAGGGCACTGGATAGATGGGGAAAGAAGGTTTATACGTCTGCAACCTTGGCAATTAGGGCCTTAAACTGCCAGTTTCATATGCTTAAATATCAACAGCATGTTATGGGATTATTGAAACAGAAAATGATGTTGATTTCTGAATGTGTGGAAATAAAGAATTACAGGAATTATTACATGCAGCAGAACATGTTGGAAAGCATACTTTGCAATGTGGTTTTGATTTCTTGGAGGCCTCCTGCAGGGCCGCAGTTACTGGATCTGTGATTAGAAGGCATGCCTGGCTAAAGAAGCAAAATTTGCCTGGTCATGTTAAAGCTAAATTGGTGGATTCACCTTTACTCTGTTTGATAATAAGGCAGAAGAGGTTTTAAAGAAAATTGAAGACAAAGCTAAGTCTATGCAAACTGTAAACGACTTTTTACAAGTGCAGCCACCAAGATTCAGTAGACACTGGCCTACAAAAGATTGGTCCTTTCCTGTGTCTGACAGAGCTTCACGGGGCAAATCCAGGTGCTCAAAGGGGCTCTAGATACCAATCACAGGATTCCTACAGGTCAAAGCAATGGGGTGCCTCTACCTGCAAATCTGGAGAAAATAAAGCACAACCCTACAGTAAACAGTCTCAATGACTTCCCTCTGCCATCAGCAAGCACTTATCTTTTGGCAGCCCCCTTAGGGGGAAAACTAGCACTTTATGCTCAAAATTGGCAGTTAATAACCAAGGACAAGTGGGTATTAAACATAGTATCCCAGGGATACAGATTTCATTTCCACACTCTGCCAATTCCAAACGGTTGGCCAGATCTGCCACAAAATCAATGGGCAGAGGCACAGAAACAAGTTACGTCCCTCATGGATATGGGGGATATTCAGCCAGTGCCAGAACAGGAAAAAGGACGGTCACACTTCTTGTGTTTATTGCCTGGGACCTTTGCACCTGCAGGACTCCTGTGCTGTTTGCCATGCATTCAGCCCGAGAGTCCTGCAGGAACGCAAAAATAAACTTATTCTTTGAGGCTTATTAAAGCCTGAAGGCCCCTCGACCCAGTCTGCGTTGGGGAAGCCTTCAAAGACTTCCAGGCCGTCGGCTCCAGCTTCAGAGCCGTCCACTGGGAGCATTAAGGCTGCTTCGACATCAGCTCCGACTGGAGTCGATGTTTCGAAGACTCAGACCGTTACCTCGGCTCCGGACGGAGCTGAGGGTGCTAAGACTCAGTCGGCTCCAATAGTTTTATCGGAGCCACCTTCTAAGAAGAGGTCGAGGTCCCCTTCCATTGGCTCCATCCACTCGGCCCCGGGATCCCCTCTTCTGTCGGAGCGGAGTCATAGGTCCCATTCCTCTCGGTCCTCCAGGCTGTCCGACCATGACTTACAAAAGGTGGTGAGTAGACTTCTCAAGTCCGAGGCACTGGCCCAAATGCTGCATAGCCCTACTCAACAGTCAGCGGCTATTCCCATCCCTGCTTCTGTTCCTCCTCCGACTCCTTTGAGTTCGGAGCCGTGGCTGTCGGTGCGTCGGAGCCGATACCCTCCCTTTCAGCTCCGTCGTCTGCTCCGATTTCTTCTTTGGAGGGATCACGGCGCCGGGCTTCCCTCATCGGCTCCGAGGGAGCGAGTGGCATCGGACCCTTGTCCGACCCCATTCTCCCTCCCGGAGCGTCGGCGCTGGTGAGTTCGGCTCCGACATCGGCCTCGGAGCCATCACTGTCGGTGCCGGGGCGGGTCCTTGTCTCCTCGGAGTGGGGACCTTCGGCCTTGGCTGATCGGGGCACCTTCGAGGTCATGCGGAGCGTGCTAGACCCCGTGTCTACCCCACGGTCGGCTCCGTCAGCTCCTCCCTCTTCAGTGCCTGCGGTGGTTTCTACCCACCCCCTCGTACCAGACTGTAGAGAGCCAGCCCCTCAAGTTTCCCCATTGGGAATATCCTCTTCTTCCGAGGCTTCTCCTGATCCGGCAGGGGAACCCCCTCAGAAGAGACAGTGCAAGAGGAAGCACATTGACTCCCCTGAGTCTATCACCTCGGACACCGACTTGGAAGAATCTGAAGGTTCCCCTCGGTCCCCCTCTAAGGATGTCTCTTTTGCTGACATCCTTGAAATCCTTAAACAGAGGGGGAACTGGCCCGCCCTTAACCCTTCAGAGGGCAAGTCTGTCTACCTTGAGGCTTTTGGCTCTCGCCCTTCCACCTCCTGGGTGTCTCCTCCCTTTGACCCCCTCATGGAAATGGTGGCAAGGAAGGCTTTGACGGTCCCTGATTTGGTGGAACCTACCCCAAGGAGGCCGTCAAAATTTATTACTGCCCCGAAAGAGAAACAGTTCTTATCTAAAGGTGTCTCTGTTGATGCCATGGTGGTGGCCGCAGCCACTAAGAACGAATTACCCGATCCTTCGGTATCTGTCCATCCTCCTAATAAGGAGTCTAGGGCCATGGACAGGTACGGTAAGCGGATGTTTTCCTCAGTGACCTTTGCCATGCGGTCGCTGAACTACTTGTGTCACTTCACCCGTCTCCAGAGGGATTTACTCAAGGATATGGATGATGCTATGCAGGATCCAACAGCTGAGGGGTTCCAAGATGAAATGAACTCCCAGTTGGCAACCCTGAATTCGATTGTCAACACCTCCATGCAGCTTATCTCATATGCGGCCGATGGGGCGAGTAGGGCCGCAGGCACAGGTGTAGCTTTACGTCGCCATGCCTGGATGCGGCTTTGCAATTTTGTGGACCCTTTCAAGGCGTCCTTCACCAATTCCCCCTTTGATGGCTCAACATTGTTTGGACCTCAGGTGAAGGATATATTGACTAGGTGCGAGCAGGAAGGTAAGACTCTCTCTGCCGTGGGAGTCCGTTTTTCTACCCCTTCCAGACCTTATCCCAAAGGTCGGGGGGGGGGGAATGTGGTTCCGCAAACCACAAGAAGTCTCATCTGATGCACAAAGTCGATTCCCCTCTAGAGGTAGAGGGGGGAACAACAATAGACGCCACCGTAGGGGCAGAGGTGGTCCGCAAAACCAGGGTAGCAGAGAGACTTTCTCTGATAAACCCTTTCAGCATCCCTGAGGAGCTGCCCGGCTGTCCACCTTCGGAGGCAGTCGGGGGAAGATTATCACTGTACCCAGAAGCCTGGCTTTCCCTCACTCAAGGCAAATGGGTACAGTCGATCATATCCGAGGGTTACAAAATCCCTTTTATTCACATCCCATCCCAACCCAAAGGATCCCTTCCAGACGTTCCACCCAGTCTAAGGGAACAAGCAGCATTAGAAATATCAAAGCTGCTGTCAAAAAGAGCTATCCAGCCAGTCCCAGCAGACCAGCAAGGATCCGGAATCTACTCCAAATTCTTTTTGGTACCAAAAAAAACAGGGGACTGGAGACCAATACTGGATATCTCAGCAAGCTAAACAAGTATGTGAAGAAAACAAAATTCCGGACGGTCACGCTACAGTCCATTCTACCTTTCTTGGGTCAGGACAATTGGATGTGCTTGATAGACCTTCAGGATGCGTACTACCATATCAAAATGCACAGACGCTCCAGGAGGTTTCTCCGCTTCAGGCTGGGAGCCAGTCACTACCAGTTCAGAGCCCTGCCCTTTGGTCTCACTACAGCCCCCCGAGTGTTCACCAAATGTATGGCAGGGGTCGCGGCTCACTTGAGACATCAAGGATTCCAGGTGTTTCCATATTTGGACGACTGGCTCCTTACCGCCACCACCAGGCGTCAACTTCTTCTATCCAGAGACTTCACCATTCAAACTTGCCAAGCTCTAGGCATTTCAGTAAATTTCGAAAAATCTGCCTTGTCAATCTATTACCTTTATAGGTGCCACCTTAGACACAGTTCATCTTTCTGCCAGACTGACAGAGCAAAGAGTATCAGATATCCGCAAACACGTTTACCTTCTGCTTCAATGCAACAAGATCAAAGCCAGGGTAGTCTTGAAGGTATTAGGACTCATGGCGGCTACCATTACACTTCTCCCCTTAGCTCGTTTTCACATGCGGATCCACCAGTGGATGCTGTTTTCTCAATGGTCCTTCCAACAGCTCCCGATGTCTCACATCATTCTGCTAACCCAATCATGCAAGAATCACCTGTCTTGGTGGATGACATCACCTCAAGTTCTTCAGGGCAGACCCTTCATCCCTCCCCCCCCCCAATCACCACGGTGACAACGGACGCCTCACTGATCGGGTGGGGGGGGCATTATCAGGGCAGGACAGTCCAGGGCACGTGGCAATCTTTTGAGTGCCACTTGCACATAAATGTCTTAGAGATGAGAGCAGTGCTTTTAGCGTTGCAAGCCCTTCAGGACTCTCTTCCCACAGGGACTATTGCAATTCAGACGGACAGCATGTCCGTAGTGTGGTACATCGACAAACAGGGCGGAACCAAGTCCTATCCCTTATGTCGAGAGGCACTCAGACTTTGGCAGTGGGCGATTTCTTCTCAGCGGTTTCTGATAGCAACGCACATTCCCGGGAAGTCCAACGTGATTGCGGACAAGTTGAGCAGGGCTATTCTCATGCCTCACGAGTGGTCTCTAAAAAATCAGTGCTGGAAGAAATCTTTCGAAGATGGGGCCGGCCTTGCTGTGATCTTTTTGCTACTCCCCAAAACAGCAAGTGTCACGATTTCTTCACCCTCTTCCCTCTACCAGGCCAACCCACCAGAGATGCTCTAGTCCACGATTGGTTCCGGGGACTTCTGTATGCTTTCCCCCCTTTTCCACTGATCTCTCAATTAATTCAGAAAGCTATCGCCTCGAGAGTCACTATGATCCTCATTGCCCCTTACTGGCCTCGACAGATATGGTTTCCATTCCTGCCTCATTACCTCTTGGAGTAGCCTTGGCATCTGGACCCAGTGCCAGATCTTTTGACCCACCAGTCGGGCCAGCTGCACCACTCCCTCCAATCTCTCAACCTCACAGCGTGGTTTCTCCGATTCCTACCCTAGCCAGGCTTCCCTTAATTTCTCATTTGGTCCGTAACATCCTGATAGCCTCTCACAAGTCTTCTACCAGAAGGATTTACAATAGTAAGTGGAAACGTTTTTCCTTCTGGGCAGCCTCAAAAATATATAGACCCCTTCACTGCACCTAGCCAGTCTATCCTAGACTTCCTGGCAGAGCTCTTTCATTTAGGCTCTTCCTCATCTACCATTAGAGTACAACTAGCTGCTATATCTAACTTTCATGTAGGTGTCTCGGACTCCAGTATCATGTCCCATAAACTCTGCAAAGCCTTTCTAAGAGGTGTCCTTTTGCTCAAGCCCCCAATCAAAGATCCCCCACCTCAGTGGGACTTGAATTTGGTCCTAGCGTCCTTGATTCTCCCCCCTTCGAACCTGCGGCTTCATGCCCTCTTAAGTTGCTCTCATGGAAAACACTTTTTCTAGTAGCCATAACATCAGCTAGAAGGGTATCTGAACTTCATGCTCTTTGCAGTCGTCCTCATTACTTATTTTTCCATAAATCCGTCCTTCTTGCCTTAGGTTTCCTCTGAGGCAAATCTAAACCAGACTATTGATCTCCCTGTCTTCTTCCCTGATTATTCCAACAGGTCGGAACAAAAGTTACATTTTCTAGATGTTCATCGCCAACTTTGATATTATTTAGACAGGACTAAACAGTTCAGGAAATCTGACCAGCTCTTCCTGTCTTATGCGGAAGGGAAATTGGGCCTTCCAGTTTCTAAAGTGTCCCTTTCAAGATGGCTTACCTCTATAATTACCTTCATCTATGAAATCAGACATCAAAAACTGCCTTCAAGACCTAGAGCTCATTCAACCAGGGCATTACCTACATCTGTAGCTTTTCAGGACAGGCTTACCAATAGATTCCATTTGTGTAGCAGCCACATGGGCTTCTCCTCATACCTTTATCTCGCATTACAAATTGGATATGACCTCCAGAAACCGTGCCAACTTTGGTTCCACTGTTCTCAAGAGTCTGTTCCGATAAGCCACCCGGGGTAAGGTGCTAGGGACACGGTCCCATCCAGCAAGAACGAAGGCGAGATTGACAACTTAGCATTGAGAAGTTATGTACCTACCATAACGTTCCATGTTAGTTGTCTTCTTCTCGCCTTCTTTCTTGCGTCCCACCCTCCTTCCCCCCAGCCTGGACAGACCAATAGGAATTTTTGGGATCTTCCATTGGGGCTTCCTTCCTACATGTTCTACCACCTCTATTCTCCCTTTTATGTTTGTGGTAGCTTCCATACAGGTTTATATAGAGGTGGGTTCTTTTTCTCTCTTCTCCATACTATGGAGAATAGAACTGCTTGGTTTTAGCTATCAAACGAGATCTGAGTAGTTACCGCCTAGCATTGTGTGATATAGGGGAGCCTCGAGCCGGTGGAATTAGCTCTCGAGCTTCAGTAGTGGCCGAGTCGGAGCCGAGGATCGGCTCCGAACCCATCCAGCAAGAAAGAAGGCGAGAAGAAGACAACTAACATGGAACGTTATGGTAGGTACATAACTTCTCATTTATTTATTTTTTAAAATCAATAAAAATATTAAAAAAGAAGAATGACATGATCACTCTATTAATTAAAAAACATTAAACCAGCAAACTTAAAGTAAGATACTACCCTAAAACTAGTAACAAAAACATTCCTATAAAAATACTTATAAAAACTGAACAATGCCATTAAGCAAAGTAACAGTAAAAAAAATAGGTTGTAGTAAAAAAAATCATAAAAATGAAGCTGATTTTAGCCTTAAAACACTCCCTATCACAATCATATCATTCAGGTCAGGAAACACAGCAGCATTAGTCCTTAATTGCCATTTTAGTTCCTTGTATTCAAGGAAATCATCACTTGGATCCCCACCTACTTCCCACAGTAACATGGTCAATAGCATAAAAGGAAAACCTGTGGGATCTGAAAGAACAAATGTGTCTGTACAGGGCATTATGCTCATCCCTGTTCTTTATCTCATGTAAATCACTGCATACTCTTGCCCTCAAAGGTTTAATAGTCTTTCCAATATAAAAACAGTCACATGGGCACTAACAAAACTGTTTAAGATGCAGTTGAAAATTATTGTTTCATTTTTACTTCATCTTCATATCATACAACTTAATTTGTAGGCTCATACATATTTAAAGTATTACGGAAGAGTCATGACAAGCATTGTGGCATTTGATGACTGCTGTGCCGCAATGCACTCTCCACCACAACCATTCTTTCTTAATTTTGTCCTTTAATAAAAAAGCTTCATAAATAAAATAAAAAAAAAACAAAACTTAGTTTTATCCCGTGTGAGTATCATCTTGGAGATTGCCCGATGATGTATTCATAGGTCTTAATGGATGCAGCCACACATTTCCCTATAGTGATGTTACCTAACTTGGACAGTGTACAAGTAGATTCTATTAAAAACAGTAAATCTAAAAATAGAATAGTAAGGGGGAAAATACATTTCTGCAATTTCTTTTTGATGTTGAGCAGCAAGCCAGTTTTTGCACTTCTTCTGTTGTCTCCTTTATTAACCGACTCTTCTCTTTCCTTTCAGCTGTCAGAGTGTTATCGTGATGCTAATGTTTCTCCCAGCAATTTTGATTCAGTTTGATAGCTCTAACCCAGCATTTTGCATGATATATTTGACATGTACATTAAATAAATAGGGTGACAGTATGCAGTCTTGTCTTGCTCCTTTCCTGTTCCTAAGCTAATCAGTTATTCCACATTCAGTTTTAGCTGTTGTGTCTTGGTCTTCCTCCTCAGTTTAGCTGAGTTCTTCGAAAGGGTTACCCAGGCCCTGGATTAAGGCCATACAGGTCACCCTGCCTACTTTAACCTTGCTAAGGCTGTTAACACTAGCCTTTATGTTAGGATTGCTGGCAAACCTTCCCAATTTAGCATTAACGTATGTATAGTTAACTGGATAGCCAATTGGCTAGACATTACCCAATCTGTTAAGGTTGGGGGTATTGGCTGTAGAAAGAAAAAAAAAAACTTCAGTGGAATTTTGCAAGGTTTATCCTGTGATCCCTCACTTGTGGTATATACTTATCTAACTTGAAAGCTGGAGTGAAGGGAGTCTGATTAACCATGTTAGCTGATGTCTTCACACTGGGAACCATTGTCAAATCCCATTCAGATACTGAAATTCTTTAAAAAGAACTGGAGAAAACATGACACCAAGAAATGCAATATAGTATCCTTTGGCAAGTATAGCATCAGTAAACGATACGTATTACTTATAGATAACACTCCACTTAAATCTAACACAGTCATCACAGTCTTGAGTTCCTATGTTGATAGCAAACTCTTCTTTGAACACCACGTCTCTGTTGTGATATTAAAATCCTTCTACTTTGTACAGCTTATCCTTCATGGTATTGCTGTCTTAGCCCAAGAAGATTTAGTCGCATTTTATTAATTGTTTATTATGCCCGTCATTGAATATAAAGTCACTTTCATCATGTACCTTGCTAAGCACATAATGCAACTTGATATCAACATTTCCTCACCAAAACAATCTTGGGTCATAGTATCCATAGTTGCAGTGACACAGAAAGTATCCTATTCTCTATTCAGTGTTGAGCAGGCTTCTGAGGGTAGATCTCTACCTAATATTCTGTGCTATGAATGACCCAACAACTCTTCAATTTCTTCACCTCCACAGAACCCAGCAGTAAAACAAAACCTGCTCTTGAGAATTAAACCTTCTACTTGCCACATCAACAGCACCATATGGCAAAACAGATAGCTAACCCAATATACTCCTTGCTTTTGGAATAGGCTGTCCTTGCATGGCAAATATCGTACTTCCCTGTCAATCTTTAAAAAATAGTCTGAATGTGTTGTCACAGTTTTTCATATGGATCACAAGGAAAAAATCAGCTTAAAGGGGAACACTCTTGGTCTCACACCAGTAGGTGATCTGGCTGAGGTTCTTGTTGATCTCCTTGGCCATAAGCTTAGTCTGAACCTGTGAACATCTGAAACTATAAATTACCCATTTCTCTGCATTTGAGGCTAGAATACCTGGTTAGGATCAAGAAGGACTCCCATCTAGTTAAGAGTTTCAAGAAGTAAATTTACTTTCAGGAAATACCGTTATTTACTTCAGGATCAAGTGTGTGTGTGTGTGTGTGTGTGTGTGTGTGTGTGTGTGTGTGTGTGTGTGTGTGTGTGTGTGTGTGTGTGTGTGTGTGCGTGTGCGTGTGTCTAAAGGAATAGTCGAGTGGCTAGGGACAGGTTTGAGAGAGAAGACTGAAATAAATTTGTTAGTAGTGAATGTGTAACCTGTGTAAGCAGGTAAGAGGTAGGAAGATATTAGTGAGAGAATTAGATGGAGTTGGGATATTGGGTAAGAGAGTTAGATGGCTGTGATGGACTGGGGAGGTTTAGGGGGTGCAAAAATCAAAAGGTCAATAGTAGTGGGGGTCAAAAAATGGGTAAGTAGGGGCTGAAGTGTAAATGGGGTGATAATTAGCCTGGTGCTGAACATGAACACAGACATGAGTTAGCTAAGTGAGCTTTGAGAAGATTTTTGAATTGTGTGGTGTTTTTAGTTTCCAGAATATATCGAGCAGTAGAGTCCCATATCCTAGTGATAGTTGGAGTAGAATGAGTCAACAAAGCTGTTTTTAGATTTCATGACTTGACGGAGGAGTTTGTCAGATGATTGTAAGGTTCTGTTATTTGAGTAGGGGTGTAGCAAGTTTGAAAGTGATAGGCAGTTCTCTGGGTGGTATATAATGTTATGGGCGGTTGTGAATTGGGTTAGGGATAATAGGTTGGGCAACTGTAGCCAGTTAAGTTTGTGGAGTGTGGTGCAGTGATGGGATCTGTGTAGTGAGTTGGTAGCAATTTTAGCAATCTTATTGTACCAGGTCTCAAGCTTAGCTAAGTCTGTTTTCTTAAGGTTGGTATAGATAGAAGAGGCATAGATGAGGAGGATGCAGAGAAGATGTGTCCTGGCAACAGATAATCTAGTCTAGTTGAGTTGGTGAGGAATGGTTTAATTCTGGAGAGGGAGCACGTTTTTAATGGTTAAAGATGATTGTTTATCGAATTTCATGTTATCGACGGTGACTTCAAGTAGTTTAGCATGGGATACTGTTTCTATTGTGGTTTTGTTTGATGAGTAGATGAGAAAGGGGGACATACAATTGTTGGTCTTACTGGATAAGAAGAGCATTATTTTGGTTTTGTTGGGATTTAAAATTAGTTGTGAGTTAACAGGATTCTGTAGCTGAGAAGGACTATTTCTTGAAGTATGGGCAGAGATGGGGCAGCACAGATGAGTGTGGAGTCCTCTGCATATTGTATAATTGTGGAAAGGTGGGTAGCAGTGTGGAGTTTATTGGTGAAGATGGAACACCAACCATCACAGGTAGAAGGGAGGAGCAGTCATGTTGCCATTTGACGGCTTGTTGGTTGGATAAGTAATTTTGAAACCATGCAAGGACCGTTTTGTTTAGGGCTAGTGGTGCTAGTTTATTGAGGAGTTTTTGAAGGGAGATGGTGCTAAATGCTTTTGACATGTCTAGGAAGGAGGATCCTAGTTGCTCTTTGTTTTTGAGTTGGTTGATAGTGTCAGTGAAACTTAATAGGGCTATAGTAGTGCTATGATTGGGTCGAAAGCTGTGTTGGGACTTGGTTAGGAGGTCTTTGGTTAATAGGTGGTTCATGAGTTGAGAGTGAATACATTGATCTAGAATTTTGGAAAGTAGGCATAGGATTGCTATTGGTCTGTAGTTAGAGAGTTCTGTAGAGGTGCCACCTTTGTGTAGTGTGATGATGTAGGATATTTTCCATATTTTGGGCATGTATTGTTCTGTGATTGAATGACTGATTAATATAGAGAGGATAGGTGATGGCATTGGCTGCTAGTTTCAGGTTATTGGTAAGTAAGTTGTCAGCGGCTAGGGAGGTGGGCTTAAGTTTGTATAGCATTTTTGATGGTTTTGATTTGGATGTGTTTGGAGAAGGCAGAGGTAGTATCACTATTTTGTGGTGGTATTTTTAGGGGAATGTTGTTCTTGGTTAGGGATAGAATGGAGTTGATGAAATATGTATTAAAATTGGGTAGCTATGTTGTTGGTAGTATCGGTAGTGGATGGGTTTGGAGTTGATGATTGTCTAGGTTGTAGTAGATGTATACTAGCCTAGAATTTTTGAGGGTTTTTTGTGTTTTAGTTGAATGTCATTGTAGTAGGTTTCTTTGTCAGTCTTAATTTGTATTTTGGCTTTATTCCTTATTTGTCAGGAATAATCTAGGGTGGGTTGGTGTTTGTTGGTTTGATATTGGAGCTAGGTTCTATCCCTAAGCTTGAGTAAGAGTTTTGTGTCCTTTGTTAGCCAGAGGGCATAGTTTGATTTTTACCATAATGGTTCTGTGTTGAGTATGTCCAGAAATGTGTTATTAAAATATTCTGCTGCTGAATTTAGTTAGACTATTTTTAGTGGGGACAAATTGCAATGATGGAGTGTAGATATAAATGTTTATGTTGTAAATTTTTTCTTGTTACAGGTTTGTCTATATATATATATATATATATATATAGTGTCTTTAGGGGATGCAGTTGTCTGAGGGGGTAGGTGAGAAGATGGTCACTGATACTGTCAGGTAGGCATTCTGTTTGATAGGCTAGTGAGGATTTGTTGGTTAGAATCCAGTCAAGTATGGACTGTCTGTTAATCTTTTTGTTGATTCTAGTAGAGTTTAATATTAAGTGAGAGAACCCAGGCAGGTTGATGAAGTTGGCGGGGTTTTCTGATGTACAAGTCCAGTCTGTAGTGAAGTCTGCCAGTATTATGGTTTCTTGGGAAAAGGTTGTGGATGTCCAGTGGAGTAAGTCTTCAATAAGGTTGGTATTGTTACTAGGAGGGATGTATATTGATATGATGATTACATATTTTTGGGTTTATTTCTAGTCTAGAGAATAGTATTTCTGCTTGTTAAGTTGTGGTGGATTTGGGTCGAAGTGTTGTAATTTAAGAGTATTTTTATAAATTATTGCCACACCTCTTCTGTGTTTGTGTGTTCTGTCTAATCTGTGGATGTTATCTCCTGGGGTTAGGATTTCATTGTTGCTTGTATGAGATTTCAGCCAGGTTTCAGTTAGAATTACTGTATCTGGGGAGAAATTTGAGAGAGAAGCATGAAATTTGTGTGTCTTGTTTGTTAGACTTCTGATGTTTATATGTAGGAGCAAGAGGTCAGAGTTGTTATGGTGATGAATTGTAGGGAAATTTGTGTGTTGATCGATGGTGGGGCCTGGATTAGGGTGAATGTCACCACTTTATTTGATGTGGGATGGTATGTATAAGTATGGGTCAGAGTGCTTGGAAGTTAGTTTTGTGTACTTATGAACTGGGTGAGAGGTTGTGAGTTGATGTATGCATTTATATGTGAAATATAAACTTGTGGTGGTGTAGACATAAAGTGTTATGTGAATGTTTATGGGTTATGCAAGGTATGGGGTTGGACGTGTCAAGGTAGGAGGGGGTACTGTGGATAGTTCAAAGTGGTAGAATGCTAAGTGAGAGGCTATAGTGACTATAGTTAGGAGAGATGTGTGTAAGAGTGGCATTGTATGATGGATGTTGAGTGTAATAGCCTAGATTAGGGATGACTAGTTAAAAGTGATAAGGGGAATTGGTGGTGGGGTTAAGGTGGGTGTATTTAAATAGTATTTGTTGTGTAGGTTAGCTAGGAGTGGAGTTTTATGTTGTGCAGCTGTATATTGTGGTGGGAGGGTTTTTTAGTATTAATTGGGTTGAAGTGGTTTGAGGTTATTGATTGGATGATGTCAGCTGTGGGAGTTGTCTGATTAAATAAACTTGGGAGTAGTGGGTGTGGGTGGGAATGGGGATAGGGTACGGGAGCAGAGCGATGGCAAACAGAGCGGGGCTAGCCCTAGTTTAAACTGTGGGTATGTCTAGAAAACCTATCAATTAGATTTCTTTGAATTTATGTGCTTTTTCTTTATTTTACAGTAGCCAAAAATGGGTAAAATGTTAAAGTACAATAGCAGCATTTTTCACTGTAATTTACCACTTTCTTATTGTTGAGTGATACCACTTAGAAGGAATCTTGTAGTAGCAGCTGTTAGTGATTCTGTTCTGTTTGAGATTGCCAATTTGAGGGAATTTTGTGATTCTAACAGCTGAACCGTAAGTTAAAAGATAGAGGCGAGACCCTGCAGTTAATGTACTGTTAGTCAGTACGGATAGTGTCCAAATACTGAAAAAATTGTGAGAGGAGTGGGGGGGGGGGCACGGTGATGTGCTGCAGCTGCTTCTGGCATAAAACTGACAAATGGCTAGAGCAGTTTGACAGTAGCACTAAGTACATACATCTAATACTGCTTGTAGTTTTTGCTGTGGAACTGTGAGGGAGCCACTTGTGAGATGTTCTTCTTCCAGTTAGGAGGCAAGTTACAGACCCGGAGAATAGAACCTAGAGGAAGGGAAAACAGGAGTTAAGTTTGATGTTGGAGAAGTTGGAGGGAAAAGAGGGGTTAAGGAGGAAGAATGTAGGTGAGAATGGCAGGAACAGAAGGAATCAATTGGAAGTGGAAGAGCTTAGGAAAAATAACAGGTTGTTTGGAGAGTTATAGCAGTTAAGAGATCTTAAGAGCAAGATAGATAGTGCAGCACTCTTACACCAATAAGAGCAGGATAGATAGTACAGTACTCTTATAACAATATGGAGGCTTCAGTGCCATTAGTCAGCAGTTGAGAAACGAGTCAGAGAGGACACAGAAACAGTAAAATAAAACATGAATACAAATGTCTTTGCAGAATGTTGTTAAGATATTTTTGTAGAATATAGTAGTTGTATAGAATCATAGTCTAACAATACATATAGCCATCAATAATGTTTTGGAATAAAATATAAAAAAAGAGATGCATCAAAAAAGCCCCAGATTTTCTGCTTGAAAAAAAGGAAATTGTTTTTTAATGAAAGACTGTGATGTCTACCCTTCACAATTAAATTCAGCAGAATTTATAAGGCTATACTTCACAGTGTTTGTGAGATACTTGCATTTTGATGTTTTGATCTGCTGTCTTATTTTAACCTAAATGGGAGAAATAAATGACAAATTAATTACAAGGAATCTGAACTGAAAACCTGCAAAGGGCAAACAGAAGTCCACAGCATTAATGCTGTAAAGGTGTGTTCAGATCTTGTCATCTGCGAATCCAAAGATAGAGGATTTTTAGCCTACAATGTATGACTGTGGGAAAGCCCAGAAGTCTTGACCCTGTGTCACAGATTTTAGTGTGAAAATGCTGAGTTGTAATAGCAAAACCCTTTGCAACACATCTCAGTGCTGCCAAATGCAGGTAAGATAGCATTCATGAATATTTCAGTTTGACCAATATGCAGGTACAATACAGACGAGGACTTCTGAAGAGCATATGGTAGCACCCCACCACCACCACCACCACCACCACTTCATAACACCTCTAAGTAACCAAGCACCTGCTAAACGGAACTATTTTTATTTTGTTCTAACTTAAAATAGAAACAAAATGGTTCAAAATCATTAAATTCACATTGAGACAGAGACCACAGTATTTTGGGGAGTTTTTTGTTTGGCACATTTCAAGGCAAAGGTAGTCAGCTCCTTAGAAATGAATGGGGACTTATACAAACTAATTTGAACTCTAAGGACAGCACTGTGGTACTACATTTAACATGACTGCCTTGCAGAGCTAGCTTTACCAGTTCATTTCTCAGCTGAGCAACCTTCTGTGTAAAGCATGCAACCCCTCCTGTGTCAATGCATATTTTCTTCGGGTGCTTCAGTTGCTTCCATATGCCAAAGAGGTGTAAGTGAACTAACATTCCTTCAAATTGTCAGCATGTGTTTGTCATGTGACAGTGAGTGTTTACATCCCACAGATGTCATGTGACAGTGTGTGTACATCCCACAGAAGGGTGATGCCCAGTTCAAGATGAGCTTCTTTGCCTTGCACCCAGGGAGTGCCAGGATAAGCTTCAGCTCCGTGAGTTGATTTAAGGAGTTTTTCAGAGAATAATTGAATGATTTGAATATTTAACTTGCTTATTCTTAAGCAGCAGGAAGATGATTAATTCATTTGCTTCCTGAAGCCTCCTAAGTTAGGAAACTGCTCATTTCCTACAGCTTTTCACCAAAATTCTTTATTGAACATACACATATTTATTTATTTATTTTTACACATTTGTTAAATGGATGAACCCACTAGACAAAGCTCCTCATTTCAGGGGTATCCCTGGTGCACTGTCTGGTTAAGCGACTTGCTTATAGTCACAAAGTAGGCAGATGGAAGTGGAAGGAATCAAACCCTGTATGCTGGACTTAGAAGGTGGCTAATTCACACCTCAGTGCCTTAATCCTCTGAAGTATTTCTATCTCATACGATGTGATGGAATCAGAGGGTGGGGAAGAAATAAGAAAATAATTTAGTAACCATGAAAAACAGCAGCAAATCAAAAGTCCGAAGTCAGGATTACCAGTTGTACTCTGCAACAAGAAAGACTAAATATCATGGAAGACATAAATTCAACATGGTCTGCAGCCCACTCTCTGTCTATACTCGATTACTTATAGACGTCTCAATGGAGAACTCTGTCTAACTTTTCATGGCATTAAATATTCAGCTTTCTTTGACCTACTATTCCTTCACAGAACAAATGGTTAAAGGAACTAAACCTTCATCTACAAATAAGTAAGACATATTGACATGATAGAGTCATATCCAAATGTATCTCCAACTACTGGAATAAACTTCTGCTACATGTCAGGCAGAGTAAAATACCTACCGCGTTCAAGATAAACCTAGATAATTGAATGGGCAGCCTCAAGTTCTCCCCTAGTCCAGCTAGTTTTGCTGTCCTTGAGGCTGGAGGGAGCATTTGAATATTTTTTTTTTTGGCAAGGATATTAATGGTCTGACTGCCTAGTGCTCACCTATGAACCTCTGCACATTCTTTTTACTGGGTGCTTCAGTTTCCTCTTACATCTCAGAGATGTACTGTAAGTAAATTGTCGAGCCTCCAAACTGCCTGTGTATGTGCTTGACACATGGAAGTAAGAGTCCATGTGTATTGCATGTAAGACTGGTATATCTACAATTAGTTTTTGTAACCTGCATCCACTAAGTGCTTTGATAGACTCCTCTGTGACCCTGAAGTGGATAAGCAGGTAGGCTGAAAAAAAAAAAAAGATGAAAATCTTTGAGTACCTGAACTAGCAAGATAATGGATTTGCTTTCTGAATCCTCAGAGTATGTAGTTGTACTACAGAATGGAAACTGCTGTATAATAGGAAGCAGTACTTATTGGTATACAAAGCAGTTATGCAAGTTCCTCAGGGCCCAGCTCAGAAATGGGGGATAGACTGTTAGTAAGTTTGTAGGCATACTGTCATACACATCATACCTCCCAAGAAAACTGGACAAAGCCTAAAGTAATCATGAAACAAATGCCCAAAAATAGGGACAGATTTTAAATGTTACTGTTATAAACTCAAAAGGTTACTAGAATAGCACTGTGTTAGCATGCATTTCATGAAGGATATGAAGTCTGAAACTCAAATGTATGTCATTATTCAGTGACTTCAGTCCTCAGTGAGTTGCTAGAAAACCACAAATTATATGGGTAATAGACCAAAAATATAAGGCAAAAATCTGGACATTCTGTTAGTCTGGACAGGTGAGAGGTATGATGCACTTACTTTTAACTAGCTAAAAAAGAACATTCACAAATGAGTCAGAAGTCTTGAAGAGGTCTACAAATTATGTTAATTCAGTGGATTTCAAGTACTGTCACTATTGGACAGTGCACTGCTTTGTACTTTGAAGAATAAAAAGTACTGAGATTGAAACTGTTAAATTTAAAAAGTTACATCAGTACCACAGAATTTGTTGGATTACATTTTTGATACAGTGAGTAAGGTCAATCTCACTTCTAGATGCTTTACACTGTAAATTTAGATATCACAAAGTTATATGCTTTTAAACTCAGTTTAGAAAAATAATGACAACTGTATTTCCTTGAAGAGGCAATGATGCCATTTTTTTATATTTTAAATGTGCATCAGTTGTCATTATTTTGATCATGTTACATTATGTACCATATGTCTGTTATAACTTTTGTATAGACCGCTTAACACACTTTTAGGTGACTTCACAGCACAGACCTGTGCATGTAGAAAAAGTATTATGTTTCAGCATGTAGAATCGGCAAAAGAAATGACCATCGTTCATCAGAACAGAACAAAGATGATACACAAAGGACTTTTGTTTTATTTTTATTTCAAGTTTGACTGTGGCTAACCGTATAGGTTAACATTTTAAAAATGTTTCGAACTATCAGTATGCTGTAACTTGCTGATCTGTGTGTAGTTCCTACCATCTCTACTTGTATGCTGTGACTCCAAACAAGTCATCATAAGAAAATAAAACTCCCTTGCCAGTTTACAGAGCATAAAATGTAGAAGTAATAATGTAGAACATTCACTGATTCATATTTTTTCCAATACTGGCTTTATCATCTTCAACTACTGACAATATTCATGGAATATTCTAAGGAATAATTAAATGGGGGAACAGAACATTTACTGCAGGTGTCCCACTGGGGTTCAGTGCTGGGTCCTTCTCATTCTTTTTCCAGTTTAAAAATAACTTCAGTAATCCGACCCATTGCCTTTACACTGTATGTAGACAACATTCTGCTTCACACATCAGTCCCTTCCTCCCTTGACACAGAAAATCAGCTGTAGAATATTAGAGCTATTAATAGTTTATTTAGAGTAA
This sequence comes from Protopterus annectens, assembly GCF_019279795.1. Classification (NCBI taxonomy): domain Eukaryota; kingdom Metazoa; phylum Chordata; order Ceratodontiformes; family Protopteridae; genus Protopterus; species Protopterus annectens. The sequence goes on along the minus strand of NC_056737.1, from coordinate 858,274,532 downwards.
ATCGGCTAACGTTAAGCATAACAAAAACTGCCAGTGTGCTTTTTGGGAAAATTCAGAAGCTCAAGTTCAGTAATTCATAAGAGACCCTGACATTAACAAAATAAGTTGTGTACAATCATATGAGCATCTAGGCCTTCTACAGGACCAGGTCAATGTTTTATTCTTCACACACAATTTATAACAGATAAGTTCTCCAAGCAACTTAAAACATGTTATAGTAGTTCCAGCTACATCACAGGGAAGCCCAGAAAAGAATCTGCATATTTTTCATCAAAGAAGAACACACCCTGCCTGTAACCACTTTAGTTACCATAAGGAAAATGCAAAAGTTAATTTATCTTTTCTCAAGGTGAAAACACCACTCTCAAAAACACAAACTTGCTTCTAGTCACTGACAAAGCCTTTCTTTCTTCCATTATTTGCTTTCAAACTGCTGTACAGTCATTACTACATATCTCTTTCTAACATGTTTTTCATCAAGTCTTCCCCCACCACCTCAGAGGTGGTACAAGTAATGTGCATTTGCTCACATAACAAAACCCCCAATTTACTAAGGCTATTGATGAAAAAAGCTTTTGTAAATTAATCACGCAAACTAGAACCACCTCCCACAGGAAATCCGGTAATAAATTGATTATTAAACATGCCATTGACTTGAAAGAAAGTATATATGTATAATAGTGAGCCACCATAGCAGAATGTGGATAGGAATTACCAATGGCCTGTCTTGATGTGTCATAATAAAAACCTAGTACCAATTACAGTTAAAATACAATTATGTCTGAATGTAGGAGAATTTCTACTAGTAAGTCCTTCTTTGTGTCGATACATACCAGGTAAAGTAATAACACCAGGGTAGTACCTTGCATTCATTACTTGGATTTCACCTATGTTAACCTTTTCCAAGCATGTGCAGTAGTTCATAAATAAAACCAGTAACAGTACTGGGGCCACATTTCCCATTGAAATATTTTAGTTCAAAGGTAATTGACAGGTCATATGGCTAAGACCATTGCATTGCTCACGCTTACAAGGAGCTGTTGTCTTTTAAGTCCACTGCAACTGACATGCTCAAAATGGAGATGGTAAATAATGTAACTGCCAACTTTACAGCTAATATCTCACTAAAATTAGAATTACAGAATAATGTTTAAGGTCTTTGCCTCCCATGCATAAGGTACAAGGTTTGATCCTGGCCTCAAACTAATGCCTGTTTGGAATTTACGTGTGTGTGTGTGTGTGTGTGTCCCATGTCTCCGTAGGGTTCCTCCCACCTCTAAGAAAAATGCTGAGTATTTCCATCTCAAACCTACCTTAAACTGGAACTCTGGGCAGCAGCACAGACTCCAGGTGGTGCCCCATAAAGGTTGTATAGACCAACCGCTTTGAGCATCTACTGTGGTACTCCGTATCCTCAAGATAGGAGACCATGGATCACAGACTATGCACTGTGACAGGGCTAGCCACTCGACTGTGTAAAATATGGCTATAGGTGATTGTCATGTTGCCAAGTGGGCATGGGTATTTGCCCATGATAAGTGGGTTGAGGACCCAGCCTACTCCAACCAGCCCTGGGTCAGTAAGCTACTGGCTGGCCGGTATCCTTTTGCCTAGATTGGGTTACCTGGGACAGCTCTGTTGAGCGAAAGCTGGATGTAAAACCAATCAACCTGCTAAACATGAACTAAGAATTGCTGCACTCATAGTAAATTTATTGACAGGACAAGGTTTGGAGGTGGATGACATGATGGTAAGAAGGAGGATGGACAGCCTGTGTATCCAGGAGACATGATGGAAGGACAGTGCAGCAAAGCCACTTGACTTGGATTCCAGAGTACACTCAGAAGGAGGTCAGGCTAGAAATGGTGTGGGAATTATGGTGAAGGGGGACATCAGACGACTGTGAGGGATGGCATCAGAATTAGTGGCAGACTCATGGGAAGCAGATTCCAATGTAACAATAGAGTAGTATTCAAAATCTCAGTCAATGCCACACAACAGGGTTGTGATAGTGAGGAAAAGAGTGCATTCTGACAGCAGTTGTAGGACCTACTAGATAAAGCAGGACAACATGAATTGGTGTTGATAATGGGTGACCAGAATGCACATATTGGGACAGATAGAACAGGATATGAGGACTTTCTGGATCCACATCGGTGGGGCAACAGGAAAAAGGTAGGGGAGGCCATTCTAGACTTCTGTCTAGCAAATGGCTTGATGGTAGCCAACACATGGGTCAGAAAGAGATACATTTACAAGATCACATACAAAAGTGGACAACATGCAATTCAGGTATACTTCCTCCTAGTAAGGAAAGGGCAGTGGGGTAGGATAAGAAATTGCAAAGTCATCCTCGTTGAAACAGTTGTCCCGCAGCATAAACCACTAGTTGCCACAGTCAGCTGCAAACAGTGGTCAGAGAAGGCTGTAAGGTCAACAGAAACCAGGCTGAAGGCTTGGCAGTTGACTGGAGATCTAGCACAGCAGTTCAAGGAATTACTTGGGCTCTAGCACCTCAAGAAGAAGAGGAAATCAGTGGATTTGAAGAATGTTAGCACCTCAAAGCAGCATTAGTAAGGGCTACAGAACAACTATGCAAATGAGCCAGGTATGGAAACAAGGTACATAAGGAAAGCTGGTGAAAGAATGCAGAAGTCCAGGAAGTCATCAAAAGAAAGGAGTGCAGAAAAAAGTGGGAGATAGAAACGATGGACTAGGCTAGGAAGGAATACTGGTTGGCTAACAACGAGGCTAAGAGAGGAGTTGCAGTAGCAAAGAACAAGGCATCAGAGTCACTCTACTAGCTTCTAGGAAAGTGGTTCAGTGGATGGCACAAAGACACTCTATCAGTTTGTAAGGCAAAGACAGAAAGATAAAGAAGATAGTCAGACACCCTTCATAAGGGATATCAGCAACAACCTGCTCACCCATCCACAAGATGTCAAAGGCAGATGGAAGGAGTACTTCCAGCAGATTCTGATTAAACAAAACCCCACAGAAGCTGTACTAACCCAGGCACAGCCTATAGTTTAAGAAGACGAAGAGCCCACCCTAGAAGACGTAAGGACAGCATTGAGGAAAATGAAGCCAGGGAATGCAGGAGGCTCAGATGATGTCACAGCAGATATGTTAAAGATGTTGGGTGATGAAAGGGAGAAATGGCTCCTTGGAGTACTCCTAGCAGTATGGAGTGAATGATGTATCCCAGATGACTACAGAACAAGCATACTAGTGCCCATGTTCAAAGACGAAGGAGACAGTATCATCTGTGGGTAGCATACTAGTGCCAGTGTTCAAAAACAAAGGAAACCGTATCAACTGTGGGTAGCATACTAGTGCCAGTGTTCAAAAACAAAGGAAACCGTATCAACTGTGGGTAGCATACTAGTGCCAGTGTTCAAAAACAAAGGATACAGTATCAACTTTGGGCAATATAGAGGTATCAAACTCCTATCACATTGCATGAAAGTTTTGGAGAGGATGATTGATAAATGAATACACAGAGTTGTAGAAAGTAAGATGGGAAATGAGCAGTTCAGATTCAGTTCAGGATGCAGTACAACTGACCCATTATTTGCAGTGAGTGATACTTGAGATGAAATGAGGAAAGAATTGAACTGAGCATTCCCAGACTTGGAGAAAGACTATGGCAAAGTCCCAAGAAAGCTGATTTCTGCAGTTCTGCAGAGGTTCGAAGTACCAGAAACACTGGTAGAATTAATGCAGACTTTGTACATGGACTCAATGATACAAGAACGAACAGTGTTCAGTTTTATGGAGAGGTTCCCAGTGGGAGTGCTTGTGCATTAAGATTCAGCTGTGAGCCCACTGCTGTTTATACTGGTGATGGAATACATTAGCAAACAGGTCAGAGAGGACAGATCAACACAGTTGCAGTATGCAGATGATGTTGCATCACAGGCAGAGTCTGAACAAGAACTTCAGGAAAGGGTAGGGGAATTGAATGCAAAAGTGAAGGTACATGGGATGAAACTGAGTACAGATAAGACAGATGCAATGGCAGCAAATGAGGGAAATCGGAAGAAGGTGAACATTTGAGATAGAATGGAAAATAGTGGAACAGGTTAACAGCTTCACGTATCTTGAAGGGGTGGTTGAGGACAAGGGAAGTCTGAATGAAAAGGTCAAAGCTAAAATCAGAGGGGCTGCAGCCAGCTCGCACAATACAGGATTAGTGTATGACAGAAGAATGCCAAAGAAGCTAAAAAGCAAGGTGTACAAAAGAATGGTGCGACCAGTAGTACTGTATGGTACAGAAACCTGGGCAGTAAAGGCAGAGCAGTTGAGGAAGCTAGAGTTGATGGAGATGAAATGCCTGAGATGAGTGGTAGGATGCACCCTGTGGGGACAGACAATGAAATGAGGACATAGGAGCAGAAACCAAAGTAGCTCCAGTTGCAGAAAAGGTCAAACAGAACAGGTTAAGGTGGTTCAGGCACATGTGAAGGAAAGCAGAATGCAATCTGGTGAAGAAAATTTGGGACTGATGGGAATAAGGCAGGAGGAAATGAGAGCATCCAGCAAAGGTGTGGATGGCTTGTGTTAGACAAGACCTGTGACAGTCAGCCGTGAGTGTCGAAGAAGGTAAGAGAGTGGCATTCAACAGGGAGAGATTACAACAAGAGACATAACACCTCCTACCTCATGTAGAAAATATGAATAAGGGGTGGATGATGATCCCACTAGAGCTGTGCAACTTTTCATGTCTTAGATTTGTAGATTCCGTAGTTGTACTATCTTTAGCTTTGTACTTCACACAGATTATCATGAATCTTCTCTAGCTGTTCAATCACAAGGAACTTGTGTCCATCTGATTGCTTTCTTGCAGCTACCTAATAGAAGCAGGTCTAACCTGACAAGGTTTTTGGTGTACTGTTCATACAACTTTGAGACATGCTGCTGCCTGCTAGTCAGAATTCCTTATTTTTGTGGGGATTTAAAAAAAAAAAAACTGTTGGAACAAGTAAGTCTTGAGGCAGCTATGATTAGTGAAGTGCAGTGTACTTGTCCCATAATAGCTGTCAGGAGTAAGCTTCTCATACTGCTTGCAGCTCCTGTTCCATGTACCTACCATTACGTCTATTATCCATGTACACCCTCTTCTTGATACTCATAAAATTCCTAACCTGAACCAGCTCTAATCTAGTTTTGTTTCTTTTCCCTTCTTATGGCTTTGCTGAAGTTGTATTAATTGTGACGCTTTGATCACTGTGTTATTTTGGGTATTTGTATAGCTCTGATATCAGGAAGCCTCTGAAGTAGGTTTAACTGGTGGGGTTTTCCCCTTCTATGTTTCCAAGCTCAGCTATATTTTATTTCTATTTAGTTCTGTCACTATGAGCTGAATGTCAATTCTCTTGATGCATGCCATGGCATCATGTGCAAATTTAAAAAGTTGTGCCTAGCATATCAGATTATCTTTAGCCTCTCACAGTATTCAAATCTTGGTCTTGCTGTTCATCGTGGAAAATTTGCCTGCTAACCAGTGGACCTTGTCTCTGTTCATTAGCCATTCATTCATTTCACCGGGTGAATGACAACTAAGAAGGTCATCATCCAAGCAACCATTAGGTATGGTTCAAAGTTTTTTTTTTTTTCCTTAGCCCTATTCTCATGTAAGGCACAGGCAGAAGACATGCAATGAGCTGTATGTGGAGGATATCCACCACATTTCTGCACGGGGAGTTCCTTCCACACAGCTCTGCTCCTCCTCTTTGGAAAGAGTGGTGGTCTGTCTGGTCTTCACCAGTGAGACTGCTTATCCCTGTGTTCTCCCAAGTGCATGTAACCCCATCCTTCCTCCAGGAAGAGATAAGGGCAAGGGTAACACCCTTTCACTTCTCCCCACTCTGACTGGCTTCTGCAATGCGTGGGCCACTAATTGAATCCTTGTTGTGTAGGTCTCAAGTCAGAACTCTGTCTGTGTCACTGAGCCAGGCATTCACAGTCATAAAAATGTTCCACATTTGATGTCTAGAAAATGAAAGCTCTTTTATGTTTGTCATATCATGAGTCACAACCTGAAATGGCTTTTTTTAATGGCCTGGGGAGGACACAGTGAAAGTCAACTGTCTCAGAAATAATGTCTTAAGTGCTTGCATTTAAATTTAAATTCCAGAACATCCAGATGGGGAACAATAGATGTCTTTGTAATGTTTTGCAGGATAGTGGTGGTTAGGAGTCCTCAACATAGTGATTAGCAGGAGTTCTCCTTACTTAGTCCCAAGTTAATGCTATAGAACTGCTGGAAAGAGAAAGGTATAAAGAGCATATATGAACTATAACATCTGGGAGGCAAGGACTTTTAGGTCCTTACATGTTGCCAGCTCACCCTTGACTGGTGAGAATGTTGAGCATATATCCATCCTCTTCTCTAGCAGATAATGAGGTGCCAGAGAGAGGTGCATCTTTGACAAACATTTTATGGGTGAGTGCATCACCAACTTAGTGTTTGAACTGCTAGACCTTGTCTGCAGTAGGCTTGTACCGGTGAAGTAGTCTTTTAAATCCGTTAGATGATGTTGACTGATAGAACGTGAAATCCTTCTCATTGGGTGTAATTGTGAACAAGAACGTGAGACCGTGGATCCTTCTCATTGGGTGTAATTGTGAACAATAGCTAGAAGGACAGGCATAGGATGTGAAATTGGTATTCATTATCTTATTAGACCTGCCCTCCCTTGGGGGCTGTCACTTAATACCAGGCTTATAGAATCATAGGAGGCAACTAAGCCTCAAGGCCATTTTCACCTTGCCAGTAGCCACCCTTAGGCCATGTCCCATTTCAAGGAGGGCTAGGCCTGTCATACCATGGGTGAATGTGTGAACACTCCTCCCACTAGGTGTGTGGTTGCTTCCATTTGCTGCAGGAATATATGCGTTGAGGGCATTTGTACCATGGTCATTTGGTCATTGCTTCACACCTTCACTGAAAATTATTTTTCAGAGCCTGACTGTAGCAGTTAGGCTTACGTTCATACTTATGTTCTTCAGGGTTCAACCTGCTGAACATTCATCCCTTGAGTTTCTCTGTTTCCAGCTTTGTGGATTTAATTAAGATTCTTCCTAGCAGTTAACTCACTGCAGAGGTTTTCTAATAGTAGATATAACAGGAATATTCTCACCGTATCTATTGATCTGTGAAGGAAACTTCTAGTAATGGGTGCTTCTTACCCCCTGCCATTCCCATTCACCTCCGCTGCTCTATTACTTGGTGGATATGTGTGTGTTTGTGTGTGTATGTGTATATAATATATATATATATATATATATATATATATATATATATATATATATATATATATATGTTTATGCAGGTTACACTTGCATAGTGTGTGGGAGTTTGAACTGAGAGGAATAGGTTAGGCATGCATGCCATCCTAGCTCAGCACGTGATACCCTGATGTCTGCCAGTAGATACAGCACATCCGTCATGGTAACAAAAAAGGAAAAATAGCCAAGCTGGGGATTCACAAGAGAAAGTCCCACTGCAAAAGTCTTTACAGATCAGCTGATAACCCAAATACATTTTTGTTATTTTCTCATGGTTTGGCTTTGCTTGCATCTTTTTAATAATGTTTTATACATCATTATTTACTAGTAAGAGTTATCATATGTTTATCTAGAATGAACTATTGACTTGTCACCCCCTTGTGTTTTCTTTGTCTATATTTTTGTTGTGTATGTTGTTGCTATATTATTTCTTTTTCTCAGTGATTACATCGGTTTGCAGCCATTACTTTTTCATACTAGTTACAACTCTGTGAATGCTCTTATAATCATAGTGTTTTCTAATTCACAACTTTGTTTCATATGTTTGCTGCTTGGCTTTTTGTTACCCAGCAGCATGTTATGGTACCTGCAATATTCTGGTGTTAACCAACTGGATTTTGTGTGTCTGCGATGTGAACTAACTTCCGCCCCAGTGGGTTTGACATTTATTTCTAAAATGGAGTAAATAAATTAGTAAGTAAAAAATAATCAAAATGAACTGCAAATGAGCATTGCTTTTTGACGTGGAGTTTGAGACATACTGTGGTTTAGCAGCTTTAAGACAGGAGACCTAACTATCTCTACCACTTAATGTACGCTTCCATCAGACGCAAGGAAGTAATTGTACAGTACAATGCCAGCATTTATGTATTGTAAAATACAGGTGGATCTCCTACGCAACTGGAACAATTTTTCATGGTAGCAGTGCATTTCAGTGTAAAAACTGTAACACTGTATAACAGGGCTTTACCAAAAGTGAGGAGAAATCTAATTAACTTTGATTTTTAACTGTGGTGGGCTTTCTAAATCTGAGTAAGTAAAACAGACTTTAGCTGTTAATAAGCATGTGCCACCTGCAAACTCTAGGACCCACAGTATGCATATATCACAGACGCATTTCTTAAAACAGCGCTGCATTCCACACAGAACCATAACAGGGAAAAAAACTGTAATCTGCACAGGGTAGTAGTAATTCCCTGATTGTAGATTCCTCAGTGTATAGGATACAGATGTGTGTTTGGACATATGGCAACATTAGAAGAGTTTGAGGCAAAATACACAAAGGCAAAAATAATTGAGCACAGTTATGAATCCTATTTCATTACAAAATATAGTTTAATTGCCAGCCAAAGTCTTATGCATGAAAATAGCAAGCCATTTGAAATTGAAAATGTGACATGGAGGTCATGTCTGTGTAATAACTTAATGCAGATGCATTTATGAGCTCACTAACATGTACACTGTATTACTCCTACATGCTTGTACATCTTCATGTAAATTCTGTAAATGCCACTATCTCGTATACACAGCAAGACCACACTTTCAATGTTTAGAATCCTAGACATGTACATGAAACTTAATTAATTCACATGAGAAAAAACATACTCTAATGACACTGTCGTTTACAGTTTATATATTAGTTTGGACTGACAAATGATTAGGAATTTATTTTTTATGGTTGTGATATATTTGATTTTTTGCATGTAATGATAGTAAAAAACAGCAATATTGTATATCTAGGATGTATGTTTCTTTCCTGTGTATGCTTCTGTAATGTGAGTAGGACAGTGTTGTCTCTTGGGGATATGCATTTCTGTAGTGTGAGTAGAGGGCATTGTTATGCATTTGGGATGAACGTTTCTGAAGTGTGAGTAATGTGAGTAGGGCATTGTTGTACATTTTCTTTGTATGGTTACGTAGTGCGAGTAACATGAGTAGGGCATTGTTGTGCATTAGAGATGTATGTTTCTGTAGTGTGAGCATGGCATTATTGTGCATTTGGGATGTATATTTTTGCAGTGTGAGTAACATGAGTAGGGAATTGTGTATTTAGAATGCGTGTTTTTGTAGTTCGAGTAACATGAGTAGGAGGACATTGTTGTGCATTTGGGTTGTATGTTTCTGTAGTATGAGTAATGTGAGTAGGGCATTGCTGTTCATTTGAAGTGTATGTTTCTATAGTGTGAGTAACATGAGTAAGGCATTGTTGTACATTTGGGATGTATGTTTCTTTTGTATGAGTGGAGGGCTTTGTTGTGCATTTGGGTTATATGCTTCTGAAGTGTCAGTATGTAATGTGAGTAACACATTGTTGTGCATTTAGGATGTATGTTTCTGTAATGTGAGTAGACTGCATTGTGCATTTGGGATGCATGTTTCTGTATTGTGAGTAGAGTATTGTGCATTTGGGATGTATGTTTCTATAGTGTGAGTAGGGCATTGATATGCATTTGGGATGTATGTTTCTGTAGTTTGAGTAGGACATTGTTGTGCATTTGTGTGAGTAGTGTGAATAGGGCATTGTGCATTTGGGAGGTATATTTTTTTCGTGTGAGTAGGGTATTGTCCGTTTGAGATGTACGTTTCTATAGTATGAGTACGTGAGAAGGGCATTGTTGTGCATTTGGGGTGTATGTTTCTTTTGTGTGAGTAGAGGGCCATTGTTGTACATTTGGGATGTATCTTTCTGAAATGTGAGTGTGGCATTTTTGTGCATTTTCTTTGTATGGTTACGTACTGTGAGTAACATGAGTATGGCATTTTTGTGCATTTGGGATGTATTTTTCTTTTGTGTGTGTAGAGGGCATTGTTGTGTATTTGGGATGTATGTTTCTGAAGTGTGAGTAGGACATTGTGCATTTGGGATGTGTATTTCTCTAGTGTGAGTAATATGAGTAGGACATTGTTGTGCATTTGGGATGTATGCTTCTGAACTATGAGTAGGACATTGTCCATTTGGGATGTATGTTTCATTAGTCTGAGTAGGGCATTGTTGTGCATTTGTGTGAGCAATGTGAGCAGGACATTGTGCAATTGGGATGTATATTTCTTTTGTGTGAGTATGGCATTGTTATGCATTTGAGATGCATGTTTCTGTAGTATGAGCACATGAGTAGGGCATTGTTGTGCATTTGGGGTGTATGTTTCTTTTGTGTGAATAGAGGGCCATTGTTGTACATTTGGGATGTATGTTTCTAAAGTGTGATTAGGGCATTGTGCATTTGGGATGTATGTTTCTTTTGTGTGAGTAGAGGGCGTCATTCTGCATTTGGAATGCATGTTTCTGAAGTGAGAGTAGGACATTGTGCATTTGGGATGTAGATTTCTGTAGTGTGAGTAACGTGAGTAGGACATTGTTGTACATTTAGGATGTGTGTTTCTATAGTATGAGTAATGTCAGTAGGACATTGTTGTGCATTTGGGAGATATGTTTGTGCGTATGAGTTGCAACAAGTGGAGTAAGGCATTACATTAAGTTTTGTGATATGAGTAACTTCACAATAGGACATTACTGTCCATCTATGGCATGTGTCTCTGGAATGTGAGTAACTAGTAGAGTAGGGCAGTACTAAGCATCTAGGTCATGTGCTTTTTTGATTTGAATAACATCAGCAGAGTATTTATTTATTTGACTTTGTTTACAGGGAAAAGTCCTACTGGGCAAAGCCCCTGTTCAGTGGTGGTCCAGGAAGAAAAGCTCCATTTGAATGAGCTAACAGTAAAAATATGTAATAACACTCAGGATTATATAACTTTTTAACAGACAATATCATGTTGCATGCACTATATAGTTAGGTCTTAATTTCAAAAGGCTTGCTTTCAGTGTAAGTGACATATGAAAGTAGATATATATATATATATATATATATATATATATATATCTATATATATATATATATATATGTAGGTAATGCATACACACACATGTAAACAGACAGTGGTAACAGCAGCAAATAGGGGATATCAGAAGAAGCTGAGAATTGAGATAGAAGAGAAGATAGTGGGACAGGTTAGCAGCTTCAGGTGTCTGGGAGGGGTGGTTGTGCAGAAAAGCAGAAGATTTGCCTTCTTCCTGTCTTTCCCAAGAGGAAATGAGAGCATCCTGCAAAGCGGTGGATGAATTGTATGAGAGATGATCTGTGACAGTCAGGCATGAGTGTCGAAGAAGGCAGGAGTGTGGCATTGAATCACTAGAAACAGCGAAAGTTACCACAATACCCTAACCCAATGTAGTAAATGTGAAAAAGGGAGCTGATGAATATAACAAAGAATAACACATGCAAACAAAGTCATTAAAGTACATTATCTATTGTGGTTTTGTATTGACTACAGAACATAGGCAAGCTATTCCATCGCAAAGGAGTAATATTTAAAATTTCAAGCACTCAGGTTGTACAGGTGGAGGTCATTGCCGCAAAAGCATTAAATGAAAGATCCAAAAGTCCCTCATTCCTTCATAGTTTTTCCCAGCATGTTCTGGTTATGATGCTTAGGCTATGAAAGGACAGTGTAGGAATCCTTAGAAAGTGAATGAATGTCTGTTTTTTCTTTTTTTTTTTATGAATTTATATTTAAAACTAAACTGTTCTCATTTTGCTGTCAGTTTAGTGTACTAGATTGTATGACTATTACAGCATTGTGTCTATGTATTTCTTATTGTACAGCTAGTGTGTATATGGTTTTAATGTGTGTTTTATGTACTTGCCTGGTTTTATTCTCGTTACTTTCTTTAATGTAAGATGCTTGTTTAAAAAAAACACCTAAATAAACTTGTACTTGAAACCAGTTATAGATTTTGTTTGGTAGGGGTCCAGTATATTTTCTAGATGGTTACCAGGGACTTTGAAAGTGAAACTTTCCACTTTACTAATTACAGTAAAGCTGTCTTGTGGATAAGTGGGATTTTGGTAGAATTCCCTGTTTTTGCACAAAGAAAGCAGTCTGCCAAAAGTTAGAGAGTCTGCTAGGAAAAAGGTTTAAGTAGTGTTTTATGAGATGTTAGCTGATTAATAAGCTAAATCACCTTGGACTGCATGATTTTTTTCTGCAAGGTACTGGGTATTTTTGTAAAGCTGTCAAAACAGATGAATATTGTTTTCTGCAGTGAGCTGAGTAGGGGAATTCATTGTGGTGTCAGATGTGGTGCAACTTACATTTAACTCTCCTTCACACCCTTTGTAGCACATCATTTTACATGGTGTTCAGTCACTAGTGCTGCCACTCTGTTATCTGACTGAACTGGAGGATGCTTTTAAAAGGTACTTATAGCATTATTAAGATTTTATATGCACTGAATTTGCTGTTCGCTGCTACTATAGGTTAAGTGCACTTTATCTGTGATCTTCTTTTGTGAATAAGTGGTTAATTAATTCCTTATGAGAGGCATTAGCTCAGAAATTAGCCAGATGACATTCTTGTAAAGAATATGTTTCAGAGAGTTATTTTAGTAAATCTTGACCCTTATACTGTTGATGTAAACTGTCTTGCAAGTGTAGTTACTTTGTCTTCATGGTATCTTAGGAGCTGCACATATTCAATTAATGAGAGACCTGTGTATTTTAGGTTTCATGTACCATCCTTTGTTATATCAGTATACGTTGGGTAAATTTATTTTGTTTTAATTTATGATAGTGTGTTTTCTGCATATCCTGATTAGAAGTGAAGTGCTTTTTTTTTACTATAGCATTGATGTTTATTAGTTTTGGTATTCTAAAGTACCTTTTGCTGTACAGAGTATAGCAGGAGGAAAAAGTAAAGTTTAATAAAAAGCAATACATTTGAAAAATGTAATCAAACTTGAAATAAAAAAAATTTTGAGGAATTGTTTGAGAAATACAGACAAGAGACAGCTAAGCAGTAAAGTTTGGAATTTCAAAGTAGTCTGCATGGGATATTAACTAGTGTAGATGGACAGAATGCTCATGTATAAGCAGGGTAATTGCTTTGGGCATGTTTATTTTCTTACATTTAAAGTTTGTCAGAGTTGTCTAGGATGGGTCTGTCAATTCAAATTTCTTAACATTAAGTACATGTGTCATTTATGAAACCACCATGTTAACTTGCTAAGATCACTGTTATCCTGTTTACTTATATGTTGTCATGTATGTTTTTCCACTGTCTTTTGTCTAAACATAGAAACACAGAAACATAGAGGGAGTGCTGGATAAGGTGTGCCTAAGCCTACTCAGACTCTCCTTTATCTTATAACGTGGATTTCCTGCCAGTGCAGCCTAGTTTTTAACATGTACCTCCCCAGGGTTGACTTATGTTTGTCCTTTGACATACTGTACACCATTACTGCCAGATTTCCAACCCACTTTGTCTTGCTCTTCCTTAGATTTCAAATCATTTATTATTGTTTGGTTAACTGGGTAAATTGGTTGATCCTAGTCAAAGGCATAAAATAAAAATCAAAGAGCTGCACAGATTCAGTGCAATGCAATATCAAAAGGAGTTGTACAGTATGCATACATGGCAAGAGTGAATGAAATGTTTTACATAATAAGGCCCATATAATATCTTTAATAACAGTATTTTACTGTCTTTAGAAAAGTCTGTTTCCTAGCTGTTGTCTAGTTTTACAGATAAGGCTGTCCTCTTGAACTTTCTTAATAAAGAAGCTTGAAAGCCCCTATGATGCCTCCTCTGTCCCCAAGGATGTAGAGTTTAAGTTTCGTTAACTTCTGTTCAGATGACCTGCAGTACCCTGTACCATTTTAATGGTTGCTCTCACCTTTGCAGAAGTGGGGTATCTAGAAAAGCAAAGAGCAGATGAGAATAAGTTATTACCTGTATTTTATATTTTCTACAGGATATGTCTTTCCTTATGTATCATGGAAGTGTCGTCATTTTTCATATTTTCTTGCAATTATTTTAAGTCTGTAATAAATATTACATGATTTTTCACTTTTATTGTTGAAAGTACTTCAGCCTCTGTAAGCAGAGTTTATTCTGTGGTACTCTGCTTTGCATAAAAGCTTGAGTTAGCACATATTGTAGAAGTTAAGCAGATTTCGATTTTTTTTCTTCCATGATGCTGCACTTTGCATTTCTTTGTATTAAATCATAGTTCACATATATCTGAACATGTAAGCAGGTGTGTGAAGTCGCTTTTCTTCCTTTCGACACCACTTTTTACATCTATTCTGTGTCATATCTGCAGGCATACCTCTCTCTCCAAATCCATCTGTAATGTTTCTTAGATTGCCACTAAAGATGACAGTACAAATGTTTATACACATCATAGTGAACAGCACTGAAATGTCACTGATTTCTGTTGCATCCCAGTTGTTTTACATGTTTATTCTATTTAACTTGACTCAGCTTTTATTATGGAGCTTTACCACCAAAGCACTTATAAAACAGATCAATGTTGGACAAAAGTTAGGAAAAGCAAGTAAGTATAACGCAACAAAATAAAGCTTAATATACAATTGGGACAAATACTAATAAAATACTATTTTAAATATTGCATAACAGATTTTTATGTAATACTAGTAAAATAGAGTCACATAAGATTTAAAAGAAACATTAAAAAGGTAATATAAAAAATTACAGTCTAACATTTCAAATAAGAAATTCTTATAAAATGGAGCCTATTATGCATCACTGATTATACAATGACTGGTCATTAATATTCAAAAACAAGCACGCTGACTGGCTAGTCCAACCAGCGTGCCCATTGTAAGTCTGAGAATATACCAACGGAAAAGGGTATGGTCGCTCAGACTTTTTCCCGTTATTATATCTTTTATTTTGTTTTTCTTATCTTTCTTTTTTGAACGGAAAAAAGAAAACGGAAGACTTGAAGCAAATGAGGGAGACAGCGCAGACAAAAATAAAAAGATAATCAAGTACATTCTGCAAAACTTAAAAAACTTACCCGATTATCCTTTTATTTTGTCTGTCCCGACTCTCCCAAACGTAAAAAGTCTCCCAATTTATTTGCAACTCGGGCTTTGCTCTCGTGACCAAACCACACCAACCGTGGGTAAAGCCAGCATTACCCACACCCAGCCATGGGTTATTACTTAAATATCGCATTCTAAATAAAGATCAAGATGTTAATAAGAAGCATGAAAGAAGCATGAATAAAGTGAAACGTTTAAAGTTCATAGGCAGCCAGTTGCTTCCAATTTCAAGCCTCCCAACACAGGTTTAATGTGACAGATAAAGTCAGCACACAATGTAAAGATTATAATCCATGACTATTAGTTAAACTTGCATAAAAAAATGTAAGATGCAGAATCTGAATAAATCTGATTCTTGTTCTAAGCAACTTTGTAAAGATTCTTAGATTGCCTGGAAGTGCCATTTCAATTACGACTCATGATGAATTATAATCCATACCTATTAAATCTGCGTACCATGCTACAATGTATTGGATTAGCACATCCATGCCATCAGAATGTTTAGTTTGTTCACTAGTACTGTTTTTGTCATAGTATCATAGGCTGTTAAGGGTCCTGCCAGTTGCAGCTACTGTCTTCCCATTGTTCCAAAACAGTGAGTATTTTAATTTGACAGCACTTCCCTCCCACTACAACCAATCCTTGCTTAAATTATATTATTTTGTGTTGGGTAGTTTGCTGATCTCAAGATAGATCCTTAGCTTTTGATTTAGCAGTGACGCTACAGTCAGTCTGTCAGTTGTGTAGTTTCCTAATCTTGTGTTCTTGCTGAGCTTGATGTCTAAGAGAAAAAGGAAATGGACAGTTTTAATATCACTTTATACTAAGCCAGGAGGGAAAATTTTATACAGAACTTTCAGTTTAGTACTGAAGTAAGAATTAGTTAATGTGTAGTGTTACACACAATACACTAAAAGGGCCATTCCAGTTTCTATTTACTGTAACTGATGTAATTGCTGAAGGTCTTATTGTGTGCTTGTAAAGTGGTAGACATTTCTAAGTAAGTATTGCCTGACTTCCCTTTCCTCAAAGACTGCAAATTCCCCAGGTACAATGTCCATATTTTTATAACTTACTTGGGAAATTACATAGTCATTCCTAGTTGTATCATTTTTCAATAGCTAAACTCACAAGCAATGTGCAAACTCATGAAATGCTCCCAAGTAACTGTGGCTGAGATGAAGTATCCAGTTTGCTGAAACATATGCAGACAGACACACACACACACACACACACACACACACACACACACCTTCGCCGTTTTTCACATAGGTACATGACCTACTCAGCAGATGCAGAATAAACAAAACTTTGGTTTGTTTACTCGCACTTAAAAATGGAAGCTGTGAAACAAAGCAATAAAGATTAACATTTTTCTTTGTCCTCATTTCTTTGAACCAGTTTCCCTTTATTATATTGTGATGCCATTTAAATTAGATTTTGTTTTCTGTACTTTGCATCTTTCTTGACTTTGACGTTCATAATGTGTAGAATAGACAAGTTTGTGCCTGTATTACTTTGTTAATCTGATTTGATTGTGGGACAGATGTCCTTTAAAAAAGCACCAGTGCCTCAAAGTCCTGTTGTCCATCATCTGATAGAGAGCCATGGTCATAAAACAGGTTCGGCAAGTGATTTTATGCATCTCATGTTTATTCACTGAAGGCCTTAAGCTGTACATCCCATGTAATAAAATTTCAACAAGAGCTGACATGAGTGGAACAGTCACTTGAGCAGTTGCCCGATAGGCAATTCAAACAGAAATTGTCTCATTTCATACCTTTCATTTTTAACATCACAGTGAGGCTGGCTTACAGCTCTGCTGGGGCTTTGTCCCAAGCTGCAGATGTCAGAATAGCACTCTTGGCTCCTGATAACAGATTTTGCAGAAGTCATCAAGGCAGTTTTTTTAAACTCTCCATGTGCTAGTTCCACACTTTTTGGGCATAACGTAGACACTTGAAGAAAGTGCAAAAGGAAGATAAAATCCTGGTAGTTGTTGGTGCGAAATTTCACATTGTTCAGTGCCCCTTTTTCAACAGAAATAATGTCAGTTTTGGAACAGTAATAAAACTGGAGGCCTGGGTGGAACCAGCAGGTTTGTGGCAACTGTCAGAATAGTCATCCTCCCAAAGGTAGGGGTAAGTTTTACAACAGCAGTTGAGCCATGGTAGTTTAAGTAGGACAATAGTACAACCCCTGACTCCTTCCCTAACTCTTCTACCTTGGAGGGAGGTGGATGCTGTCTGTCCCTCCATATGCCAGTGTGGTTGGCCATAAGACAGGACAAATGGTTAAGGACAGTAGTTTCCTGGTTAAGTACAATCCCATTCCACACTTCTCCCCAGCCCTACTCTGTACTGTTAAGGAAAGACACAAAACTCAAGACTTCAGCCAAGCAAGAAATCTCTTTATTGAGGAACAAGAGCATGGGGAACCAAGTAAAATAAATCTGTGTCTCCCTGAGCTAAGGGAGAGCTCTTACTTTTGTAATAAAATCATGCAGTGTAAATGGAATGATTATTATGAAATCTTAGCTGACTGACCAGAAAGAACAATACATGTTTCTGCAAGATCCTGCTGTGACATTACGTCCTCATGCTTTCTTATAACCTTGGCCATACTGAATAACAAGTCTACTTTTATATAGCTGAGCTAATTAAGTATGAGACTATACGTATGTCAAGAGAAGAAATAATATTAAGTCACATGGACATAGACTCCATTTTAATTTAAGATGAATTATACTCCTGATTTGTTTTTTCCTCACAGTATGCTTACTGGAAGCCCCATTCTGTCAGAAAAGTATAGCAAAAAGAGAAGTCTTGAATCTTCTAGATGAGAGAGGCCTCCATAAGGACTCAATAGACGAGAAAAGATTTGTAAATATTCTAGGTTCTTTTGGTACTATTGAAATCAAAGGATCTTAGACCCACCCTAAACTGACATAATCTAACCAAGTTCATTCTAGAAACCTTTCAGATGATCACAGTGCAGTCTGACTTTCCATTTCTTTTGCCTGAAGATTGGATGTGCTGTTTGGACCTCCAAGATGCACGCCTGTGCATCAAGACAGCTGAGAAGGTAGAAACCAGTCATTGCCATTCAGAACTCTTCCATTTGGTCTCATCTCAGCCCTTCCCCAGGGAGTTCACCAAATGGATACTTATAGTTAGAGTAAGCCAGGGTTTGTAATGACGAAAGTTAACTCTGCACCTGGATGACCTACAGATTTAGTAGAGTTTAGTATTGTGTAAACATTAAAGTTAGTAGAATTTAGTACTGTTTAGCATAATCTGCTCCAATAAAGTACCCTTATTAGTCTGCACAAACAAGGCACTCTCAATAGCCTTCTAATTCCAATTCACAACCCCCTCACAAATCAAAGGACTGGACAGTATGGATATGCAGTTTCCTAACTTTTCTGTAGCCAACTTGGTAGATATGAGCATCTTGAGACAATGAAGCAGTTGTCTCACGTTTACTAACAACCACTTAAACCTTAAAGAAGCAGTCACAGTATACGGGAGGTGTTACATAATGACACTGGAGGCTAAACCCTTGCATACAAGTGTACATTAGGTTGTCAGAACCAGACAAAGAATACCCATCAAGCATAGCACACAATACACGAAGAGATTAACATACGCTGTGGCACTTAAAAGCAATCTTCCTAAACAACAGAAATCGCATAGACCATCCGTTGTCAAAGCTATGTGTCAGCAAGCTCAAAGACACTCAGAGAAAAAACAACATCTAACACCACACATACTGTTAGCCTCAGTGGAACCCTAAACGCTCTTCCCAGCACTGTTGTCATAAGGCACTGCAATGTAAGATGTACTGGGGGACGACAATGTAAGATATACTGATGCCCTTCTAACCAGGCAGAACAAGGAGAAGACAACTGTTCATTGCTTATCTGGAGCCAGAGTCCACCAAGTCACGCAGACACTAAAGTCATGACGCTGCAGGTACCAGCATGATTCCATCATAGTCTCATGTAGGTGTAAATGACCTGAGATGTACCTCCCTGGGCTATATGAAAAGAGATATGGAGATTTCAGACTGTTTGTTTCAGGCTGGTATGGCTCTAGCATTGAGCATCATATTACCGTCACTGAGGATGATGCCACAATATAAGCAAAAAGTGACTGATTTCAACAACTGGCTGTCTTTCTGATGTCATTTTATGGGGATCAGATATTTGTCAGCTTGGGAGAACATGCTTAACACACCACATTGCTTTGCCATGGATGGTTTGCACCTCTCCCCTCTAGGCTTCTGGTTTTGCTTTCTCAAAGGAAAGTCATGTTTACTGAATCTGGTGAACTTCCTTGAAAAGGTCAATAAGGCAAAGGATGAGGGGAAAATGATGCATACTTCCTACCTAGATCTGGCTAAAGCATTTGATACAATACCCCACTGGGGCATTGTCAACGAACATATGAAAATAGGTATAAACTCCTTTATAATACTGTGGATAACTAGCTGGTTCACTGATAGGACCCAGGAAGTTAGAATCAGTGAGGCTATCTCCACAAAAAGGCTGGTCACCAGTGGAGTCCCCCAGGACTCTGTTCTGGGCCAACTCCTTTTTGGCATCTACTTCTCAGATGTCAAAGGCCTTTGTCTAACCCAGTTTGCAGATGATTGCAAACTGGGAGCAGTCATTGAATCCCCGAAAAAGAGAACACCCTTCAGGAAGGTCTAATATAGACAAATGCTAGGTGCCAAAGCCATGGCTTAACACTCAGTACTACGAAATGCATTATAATGCCTTTTGTTATCAATAAAAAACCTTAAATATTGAATCTTTAGTCAAATATATGGGAGCTGATGTAGATAGTAACATAACCTTCGACCAACATATATCCAAGGTTGCAAGAAAATGTTGCTCATCTAATAAGAAGGGCATGGTGTCTAGATCTAGAGAAATCATATCACTGCACTTGGCCTTCATCAGACACCTCATAGTGTAATGCCCCTCAGTATGTAGGTGACAGGACACATGCAGGAACTGGGACGTACACAAAGTTTCCTTACCAAAAGAATATGGGGAGTAAACATAATGTCCTGTACTGATTGCCTCAAAGCCCCATCTTTTAACTCGGTATCATACAGATTTCTGAGAGGCGATCTGTGCCTGGCATACAAAGAATCCCTGGACCATGTTTTGATGAATCTTTTGCACATTTAGAAAACAAACAGCATCAGAAGTACTAGATTACAAATCCTAAATTTTGCTTGCAACATAAATAGGACACGTTGGAGAGACAGACATATTCCTAAGAGAATTCCTATTCTCTGGAACAGGCTCCCTATCCATGTAAAGCAGAGTTCTTCTCTATCTCCATTTAAGTGCAGCTTGGACCAGTGGACTGATAATTGGAAATTCACCCCTGGTCTGACTCCTATGTCTCTGATGGACAAGAGGCAGTAAATCACCACCTATATTAATAAAATTTGTGGGTCACATTTGGGTTGCATGTCTAGGATTATAAGGGCCCCAATTGTCGATAGCCTAGTGTACACCTATAAACCAGTTTCTTAATACAGATCACACAGTTTCAGTTCTTGGGAGTAATGGTGGACATCGCAAAATAACAGATGAAGTCATCACTGCTGCTGATATTTATAGGGTGCAGTTTATCTACAGTTGCATGTAAAGCATACCAACAGAAAGAATCTTAGCTCTTTTAGAAGCTGGACTTTCAAACGTTTCAGTCACAGTTTGTTGCAGCTTACTTTTGTCTAAGGACTTTGGGGCTAATGGCAGCAGCAGTTAGAATGACATCAGGTCTCACATGTAACTACTTCAATGGACATTGAGTGCAGTGGTTCCAAGTTTCAGGTTTCCTATCTCATCAAGTAAACATACTCAAAATTTATGGAGCACATCTAAAATTGTGATCATACACTGCAGACATGATTCTTAGCAACCCATTTCCATTCCTTGTATGTAAAACCATGGAATGTATAATTGCAGAAGTCATTATGCAGATCTAGACAATTTAGTTGATCTAGACCACAGTCAGAGTGGTTTTGCAAAGGTCAGGTTCTGTCTTCTAAACCTAGTAAATTTATTTGAAAAGGTTAGAGGCGTGGGTAGTGGTTACTCCATGTGTACTGCTTATCTCGACCTGGCAAAGGCTTTTGACACTATTTCCCCACGTTGGTATTATTGAAAAGCTATTGAAATAATGTAAGCTGTTACATTTCCCCCCTTGTTTGCAAATTGGATGTCCAGGTCCCAAGCTGTGAAAGTTGCTGGGTACCCTCTCTGAACATAAAGTTGTAACTAATGTGAGATATCGCAGGGATCAGTACTGGATCCTCCCCCCTGCTTATTTATTTTGCAGACATCCACTCCAATGTCCGAGAAGTGTGGTTGACCAAGTTTGCTGATGTCTGCAAGCTGATCACTGTTATCTTCTAAGACGCTGATAATAAACAGCACCAGCAAGGGCTGGAGTATCCATACAGCAAGTGTAAAAATGGTCTCAGGCTAAATTAAAAAAATGTAGCGTAGTAGCACTCAAGAAAAAGCTGCTTCCTTCTCCTGTATCATTAATGGTACTCCTGTTAAGACAGATACAGTCATAAGAGGCCTTGTATTTATGCGAGCAACTCTCTGTCTCATTCAAGCATCATGTTTCTACCATAGTCATGAAATGCTTCTATCTGGCCCAGTTAATTTCGAATGGAATATCTTCAAGATCCAACGTAGTAGCTTGTCGTTTTAAGAGTTGTAGTAGTAGGGACAACTGTTATTATGGCTTCCATCCAAGTCTTATTTCATGTTTGTATTTTTAATTTTTAACTTGCAGAATAACTAGCATTCTTTAGAAACTGGTATCACCTTTATATTTTGTTGTTCCCCTTTTACATTCTTCTGTTTTGCTCAATAGGTAAATGCAAGTGAAATTTGCAAGTTGCCATCGAGTGCCACAGATTTATGTAGGTGTTTTTGATTCTATTTTGTATATTATTTGATGTTTCTGTTTTTATGACTCTGTTTCATGTATTGTCATAACGCTGAAGCTTTTCTCCATGGGTGTTTGCTGAAAAGAGTTTCCATGCTGAGTCGGACTTTACCAGTAAACATATGCAAATAAAATATAATAATTTGTCTGGGTAGAGCACTGATCCATATGGGCTAGTTTCAGGCTCATCCTGCAGCAAATACAGGACATACAAACAGTGCATGTCAACAAACAATTGTGAGCACAGGCTACAAGCAGCACAAACATAAACAGTATACATTTGAAAAGAGATAAAGATAGTGAATTAAATATATACACATAGGTGGAGGTCGTGTCACGTAAAGCAAGGGAATGTAAAAAATGTTTGGAATGACTCGTGGGTGTAACTGACAAGTTAATGAGATGAGTTACTATTTTGGCTACACGCTTGAGTTACCATTTTGAGGTGTAGGGGTGAAGACTCTCTTGCTTTGCTGAGCCCATTCAGAGCCAATTCAGGAACTTTATGGTGAGAGGTTTTGAATGTGTTGTGAGAGCATTGCTTGAAGGAGGTGGGTGGTGGCATGTATTGAGTGGTGTTATGTATGTCAAGACTGTGGTGATTTTTGATTGCTAAGGCATGTTGTATTGAATTATGTTGTGAAGTAGATGAGGTGCAGAGAAGTAACTTCTGAATTAATTGGTTGCTGCTTCATCTGTTGAGGCATACAGTCACTTGCTCAGATCACCCAAGCTTGAGTCAGAGTCGCTTGTACATAAGAGTTGGCATTTGCAAATTTTTTGTTGCTCACTTCACAATATAGCAAGATCCTAACACTCACTTGACAATGAGATGTGTGTAGAGCAGGGCTAGTGCACACTGGAAAAAGTATGCGACCGATGTTGCATTGCCAGCTTCACGGGTTCTGTGAGGTACGGTGATCTTGGGGTGAGAATAATAATGAGATGAAGGAGGGCTACTCTCTGAAGAAAATGCTTTTTATTCTTGATAACAGTGATGAGCTTGAAACATCATGAGAATGCATGTGCATTTACAAATTGTGATGCAAGACCTGATGAACCAAAGACAAATAGTGGCTCTGTCTGTTTTGTTTGTTGCGGTTGAATATTGTGGCGGTTCATGGTTGTTTCCAGTGGCACAGTTGTGCACCAGTTATCATTGCTGCTTCACAGAACTTGGTCATCTGATTCTGTAGCTTGAAGGGATGTCTTGTATGATGTTTGCAAGTTCTTTGTGTGTCCCTTCACTGGAGCCTCCTCTGAGCTCTTAACGTCCCAAAAACACACAGGCAGATTGTCTGTGTTCATATTGCCCTGTGTGTGTTACCTCCAGCATATTGGCATTCTGTCCATATTTGGCTTCTTCATCACACCATTTGCTTGGAAGGATGAGCTGTAACTCCCCTGAGTCCTAAATTGGGTAAATGGGTATTGCAAATGAATGAATGGTTGTTTACTGGAACCTGTTATGTTTTTTTTCTCAGTCCAAAAATATTTAGGGCTACTTAGAAGCTGTGACTCTCAGTCTGTCATTTGAATTACTATAATTTTGTCTGTAGTCTGTGCGCTGTCCTCTGTTCAAGAAAAAGAATGTATAGATCTAAGTCACCAGTGACTTTCCATTAGTGCTAGATTATTTTAAGCTGTTTTAATTTAGCTTTCAGCTGTTTGCTGAGTCATTGTTCTTAGAACCTTTGTGTCTTAGTTGTAAAAGGGAAGAAAGTCTCTTATACTAAGTACAAAGTAGCTTCAGAATGCGTAACTGCTGATGTCACTGCTGCTGTAGATACATTTTCCAGTTTACTGAGAATAAAGCTTTTAGAAGTTTATTTTTGCTGGATAAAAAAGTCTGCTTCAGATTTGTGAGGGTGGAAGAAATGGAGATATGCATGACCATATTGCACAATGTCAGTGACTGAGTTAGAAACAGTAAAGAACTGAGATGAGGGGGTTCATACTTATCAACAGTAGGACTAAATGCCATAGGTCTTTATTCATCTCAGCATCTGTGCAGGAAATAGACATTTTTACTTCTCCACAAAACAGACATCTGAACAGATATTGTACCAATACACCCACAAGAGACGCCTGGATGATAGCTGAGTTATCCTTTCCTAGGGCAGGTCTATATAAATATGTTCTTCCTCTTGTCCATTTAATTACTTGGGTATTACAAAAGATAAGTTAGGAGAGGCCGGAAGTGTTACTTTTAGCACCACTCTGGCCCAGACAGCATTAGTTATCCTTTCTGCTGAGGCAAGCAAGGAAAGAACCAGTTATGTTGCTTCAGCATGTGGGCATCTTGGTGTACAACAAGGGGTTGATCATTCATCCAAGCTTGTGGACTTTAAGGTTGACATAGTGACTGATTTAAGATATGAACTACTTTTTGAAAAATAAAAAAAAACAGCAACCTATAAATGCCCACAGCTTTAATAAATAAATAAGCGCTTTCATTACACTAGCCATTGGAACTTCATCAGACTGGAATGAAGTCTTGGCGTTTTCTTATTTTATTGAGTTTGCCAGTATGCTGTTTTGCGATTTGGTTAACTTCTTATCATAGAACAGGGTTTGATCATTCATCCAAGCATGCAGGCTTTAAGGTTGACTGGGTGACTGATTTAGCACTCATCCCTTCCAGGCATGTGTTCTATGAAGACATGTTCATTGTTTAAGAGAGGCCAAGAAACCCAGCACTAGAAAATCTTACATAGCTAAGTTCTGTTGATGTCTTGACGGGTACAGGATGTTTTGACCCCTGCATTAACACATTCCATATCTAGATCTTTAACACTTTGAATGCAGTTTGATACTACTGTTATGGCCTAGTTAACAAGGCTTTATAATGGTTTATAACACTCATCAAGAATTCCGAAAACATATGACAGTCATACACAAATACGCAGAAAATAACCCGTTATTAAACAGAATAAAATATTTTTCACATTACTGGTCTGTAACCTAGTAAAGTCACAGAGAACTCACATTAGCAAAGGAAAAAAACAGAACACTGTCTGGAGAATAAAACCAGTTTTAGTAACAGTTAAATGCATAACTTTACATTTGTAACTTTGCTTGTTTTTTTTGATTGTTATCTGCTTTATTTTCTGAAAAAATATATATATACTTGTTTCCGCCTTTCTAAGCTAGTATAGTCCAGTTTTCAGGTTAGTGCTGAATTCAGGGCTGTGTTACAAGTTTCTGTGTTTGCCCATACCTTACCTGGATAGAAGGAAGTTTCTCTGTTCACTGTGAGAGAGGGAGCTTTGAGCAGCCTATCTGTCCCTGGAGGAGTGGTTTCAGGCCAGAAATTAGTAGTTTATTGGCCATTTTGGGCTAATTTCTATCTCTTTCATTTCCCCATAGCCGGCCTTAGGCATAAGCCAACTAGGCAGCTGCCTAGGGTGCCAGTCTAGCAGGGGCGCTTTTCCAGAATATTGAATGGTGTAAATAGACCAGGATGGGGGCACCAGGTTGTGTGGGGGGCACGGTGGAGCCCTTTTGTCCAGGGTAGCACTTGACCTAAGGCCAACACTGCATTTCGCTAGTATAAAACCCGCATTTGCAAGGTTTTTGTGCTAGTATACAGCTCAGCAAGCTCCTGCCTGGTGCCCTGCATAGTTCTACAGCAGTAGAGAGACTTTGGAGTGATTAAGTATCGTTTTTCTGCATTTTCTTGCTGCCTTTAGCTAATTCCACCTAAAACACAGATTTTCTAGAGTTTCTGTGATTTACAAAGTTTGTTTCAGCTACATATTGTACTTATTCTACAAATTGTAGCATGCTACAGGCCACCCTCTCAAACTCAGGAACCCCACACAGCCTTCCTGAAGACACTGGAGGGTATAAATGTATCTCCAAACACCATCATATTGGATGACTTCAACTACCCGAATATAGACTGGGAACATTACTCAAGCCCTAACTTTCTAGCCCAACGGTTCCTGGAGTTCATAAATTCAAATGCCATGGAACAGCTAGTCACTGTTCCCACGAGAGGAGAAAATATACTAGATCTCATTGTCACAAACATGGGGACAAAATGCTCCACACCGGAAGTATATCCCTCATTGGTGAGATCTGATCATAAACTAATCTCACTGGAAATCCACATCCCGCCCCACCCCAAACAAAAGACCACAGTGAAGAACTTCTCTAAAGCAAACTTCACACTACTCAAGACTGGTATGGTATCCTTCAAGGCCCCTGAGCCAGTGGAAACCACAACCCAAGCTGGAAGCCCTTACAAATGCCTTCTGTGAACACCTCCAGGACTGCATGGATCAGGCAATCCCAAATAAAACCAAGACTCTTTCCACAAAGGGCAAACGTCCAGTCTGGTGGACCCCAGCCATTAACAAACTTTACAATAAGAGGAGAAAGCTATTACATGATAGAACAAAATCCATAAAAGGAAGTCACCCTGATCATTATTAGTAAAAAAATACGAGCACTCATAAAATCAACTAAGGCCAATTTTGAGAGAAAAATTGCCATGGATTCAAAGGACAATCATGAGGCCTTTTTCAGCTATGTTAGGAACCTGGGTGGAAACTCCCAGATATGCTCAGAATTAGTCCAAAATGATACAAAAATCACTGAACCCACAGACATTGCCAACATACTGGCAGGCAGGTTCAGTGCAAACTTCACCCCCCTCTCCCCCCCTAAATGAGAGATAACTATCCCAGCCGAGTGTAGCCTCCCAGACATCTCAAATGCGCAGGTGAAAGCTGCTCTCTTTAAAGCTAAAAACACAGCATCAGTGGGACCGGATGGTGTCCCCGGCTGTGTGCTACACGAGCTAAATGAGGAATTAAACCCGCACATAAGGCAGCTGTTTAATCTCAGCCTTACCACAGGATACGTTCCCAAGGAGTGGCGTACTGCAACTGTGGTCCCACTCCACAAAGGCGGCGCCTCTACGGACCCTGGTAATTACCGCCCCATAAGCTTAACAAGTCTAGTCTGCAAAGCTATGGAGAGGATCATAATGGAGCTCATAAACAAAGATATAGGGGACTTGCAGACATTGGACCCGACCCAGTTTGGCTTCGTCAAGGGAAGATCATGCCTTTTGAACTTGGTTGACTTCTTCGAATCAGTCACCAAGGCCATTGATGAGGGAAAGGCAGTCCATACAGCCTACCTTGACCTTGCAAAGGCTTTCGACACAATACCCCACTCGGGTATTGTAGAAAAACTTACCAGCTTAAATGTAAACCCATATGTCACAAGATAGGTTGCAAACTGGCTTAAGGACAGAACCCACAGGGTTAGAGTTGCTGGCGCTATGTCAGACTCCAAGCCAGTCACAAGTGGTGTCCCACAGGGCTCGGTCCTTGGCCCCCTATTGTTCGGCATCTACTTCTCAGAAGTACAGGCCAACATGGGAGGACTTTGGCTGACAAAGTTTGCTGACTACTGCAAACTGGGCGCCATAGTGGAAAGTGCATCGGGCACGGATATCCTTCAGAAGGGACTCACGGAAACAGATAGCTGGTGCCAGAGCCATGGCCTGAAGTTAAACGCCAAAAAATGTGTAGTCATACCCTTCGGGAAAAACAAGGTAACCCCAAGCTACCATATAGGTGGCAATCCACTAAGCACAGAAGAGGTTATCAGGGACCTGGGGACCCAGGTTGACAGTGGCCTTTCTTTTGACACTCACGTTGCTAAAGTGGTTAGAAAGACCTTCTACATTGCCCACCTGATCATGAAGGGATTCACATCCAGATCTAGTGAGGTCATTATTCCCCTGTACTCTTCACTTATCAGACCATTGATCGAGTACAATGCCCCATTCGGGATGTATCTCACCCGACATCTGCAGCAATTGGAGAGACCCCAAAAGTTCCTCACCAAAAGGATAAAGGGACTCCAAAATCTGTCATATGCTGCCAGATTGAAGAAACTCCAGCTCTATTCAGTCGCATACCGTCTGCTCAGAGGTGACATGTGCCTGACATACAAGGCCATGTCCAACCCGGAATTAATGGACATGCTCCACCTCAAAAATCCAAATCCACCAAAACCACTAGAGCAAGCGACTTAAACCTTAGCACGGATATAAATAGGACGTGCTGGAGGGATAGATTTATCACTCAGAGACTCCCTATGCTGTGGAACAAAATCCCGGTCCATGTGAGGCAGAGCACCTCGCTGACTCTGTTCAAGAGAAATCTTGACCTGTGGATGGGAGATCGTAGGTTTACCCCGGGAATCATCTCTGTGTCACTGCTGGACAGAGGCACACCAAACTAATGGGCACAGTATATTTTCATATAAGGGGTGGCGTAAGCCACAAAAATTTGGGCTAGGCTTATAAATGCCTTAGGGCAGATAGCCTAGTATAAACCTATGAACCTATTGTACTGCCTGCACTTTAACAACGTTGTTTTTGTGTTTAAATTACCTGTTTAACTGTTGTAGGCTACACACTCCAGTTTGATAGCCATTTCTGTGCATTTAAAGTGTTTTTTTGATTTTATCTGCTTTATTTCCTGAAAAAAAACAAAAACAAATACTTGTTTTCCTGCCTTTCTAAGCTAGTATAGTCCAGTTTTCAGGTTAGTGTTGAATTCAGGGCTGTGTTACAAGTTTCTGTGTTTGCCCATACCTAACTTGGATAGAAGGAAGTTTCTCTCTTCACTATGAGAGAGGGGGCTTTGAGCAGCCTTATCTGTCCCTGGTGGAGTGGTTTCAGCCCAGAAATTAGTAGTTTATTGGCCATTTTGGGCTAATTTCTATCTCTTTCATTTCCCTGCTATAAAACCCGCATTTGCAAGGTTTTGCATGCAGGGCAGCGCCGTTTAGCTAGGGTGTAAGTATTCCCGGCTCCACAAAGTCTACTCTTCAATATTTCCCTTGGAACTAGACAAACTTTCAACTTAAGCGCTCAAACCATTCACTTTTCATACCAGCACTTGCTCAAAACTCATAGCAAACACTAATAAACCTTAGCACTAAACCCCCTATACTATAAAGAAGGACGTCTCTCTATTCGACCTTACCAGCCAATCAGTAAAACAGTTCACTGTACCTATCCAGGCATGTCCAAAGGGCAGTTTCAGGTGTACTCTCCGGTCCAACTGGTGAATCTGGGCATTTTGAGGCAATGTTACAATTGCCTCATGTACACAGACAACCCTCTCCTCCTTCCACCAAACACTAATACATGCGAGAGATGCAATTATACAGCCAAACTGGAGGCTAAGCTGTCTTAACCCAAGACTGGACCAGGCAGTCAAGAGGAGAAGGGAATTACTTGCATCACACCACCACTCTCACATAGACCTATGAAACCAGCACTGGCAAAAAACACACATAAATACACGAAAACATACTCAGAGGCTCTAAATAAAAATCTACAGAATCAAGAGACCTCCAAGGCAGACATCCAAGCAGCCTCCACTCGCCCCCCCCCCCAACAAAGAACATGAAACACATACTTCACAAAACCAGTGTGCCACACAATCACAGCCCTTAAGGCAAAATAACATATCCAACACACTAGTAATAGGTGACTCTATAAGTCAGGCATACTGACGTCCCACTCACTAGGCTGAACAAGGAGAAGGTTACTGTTAGCTGCCTATCAGGGTGCCAGGATCCGCCACATAACACAAGCACTCAGGTCACTCCAGAACAAGTACAAATATGACTCTGTCATTGTCCATGTTGGTGTGAATGACCTGAGCTGTACCTCCATGGACTACATGAAAAGAGACATGGAGGAGCTCTCTGATCACGTAGCCCAGGCCGGTATGACCCTGACCCTGAGTAGAATCCTGCCCTCACCAAGAATGATACCACGGTATAGAGAAAAAAATTATCAATTTCAACAATTGGCTAAGCTTCTGGTGTCATTCAAAGGGGATCCAGTGTCTGTCAGCCTGGGATGACATGCTTGACAAGCCACGCTGCTTTGCTAGAGACTGCTTGCACCTGTCACCCTTAGGCTTTCGAATACTGGCCAAGGCTCTTGCCACCCCCATAGTGCCTTTTTTAGGCAAGGCTCAAAAGACAAACCCACAACCGTAACTAGCACAAGTAACAAAAAACTGAGGGTAATGCTACTCAATGCCAGAAGTCTAAACCTCAAAATGCACACACTCGAGGCACTCCTCAGTATGGAGAAAATCGATATATGTGCAGCAACAAAAACCTGGTTTAAGGCTCCAGGGAGCACGCCAGCACTACCAGACTACAACTCGTACCATATATTTCGACAACAAAACCCGGACCAAAATACAAAAGGCAGGGGAGTATCTATATTCATCAAGGATACCCACACCTCCAGGTTAGTGGCACAGCACGATGCTTCAGTGATCATCCACGTGCAACTAACAGTGGGCAAAACTGCTCTTCAAACTATACTTTGCTGCAGATCCCCCACCATGTCCCAGGACCCCCACTCCGCATTCCTGGAAACACTGGGAAACATAAAGGTCCTACCAAACACCCTGATATTGGGTGATTTCAATTACCCAAACATTAACTGGGAGAACTATTCAAGTACAAACTCCCTTGCCCAACATTTCCTAGAATTTATAAATTCAAGTGCCCTGGATCAACTGGTCAACACCCCCACCAGAGGTGACAACATATTGGACCTGGTCATCACCAACATGGGCGACCGGTATTCCACACCGGAGGTCAACCCCTCGCTGGTTAGATCTGACCATAAACTAATCACTCTGGATATCCACATTCCGCCACCACCCCCGGTCAAAGAAACCACTGTGAAAAACTTTTCAAAAGCAAACTTCACGTTACTTAAGACCGAAGCCCCCATGCTAAAGGATAATGCTGTCCGAGCTGCAAAATCCTTTACTAATGCACTCTATGGGCACCTACAAGAATGCATGGATCGTGCTATCCCAAACAAAACCAAGACTCACTCCTCCAAGAAAAGGAAACCAGTCTGGTGGACCCCTGCCATAAGCAAGCTATACAACAGGAGGAGGAAACTAGTACAGAAAAGAGTAAAATCCAGGAAGGGAAGACATCCCTGATCAGTATCAGCAAGAAACTACGTTCCATCATAAAATCATCCAAGGCTAGCTTCGAAAGAAGAATTGCCATGGACTCCAAAGATAACAACAAGGCATTCTTTAGCTATGTCAAGAATCTAAGTGGCAATTCTCAGATCTGCTCAGAGTTAGTGCAGAATGGCACAAAATACACTGAACCGACTGATATAGCCAACATCCTGGCAGACAAGGTCATTGCAAACTTCACCCCCTCTCACCCCCAAAAGGGCCCATAACTATACCAGAAAAATGTAGTGCCCCTGAAATCACAAAGCCAAAAACACAGCATCACTAGAACCGGACGGTGTCCCAGGCTGAGTCGTACATGAGCTCAAAGATGAACTAACCCCTCACCCAAACACACTGTTTAAACTCAGCCTCTCCACAGGCTACGTGCCCACAGAGTGGTGCACAGCAATGGTTATTCCACTCCACAAAGGTGGAGCCACAACGGACCCCAGCAACTATCGTCCTGTAAGCCTGACTAGCTTGGTCTGCAAAGCTATGGAGCGCATCATCATCATGGACCTCATTAACAGAGACATTGGAAACCTCCAAACACTGGACCCTACCCAGTTCAGCTTTGTTAAGGGCAGATCATGCCTCCTAAACCTGGTGGACTTCTTTGAGACAGTTACCAAGGCTGTAGACGAGGGAAAGGTGGTCCACACAGCCTACCTAGACCTTGCAAAGGCCTTTGACACCATTCCCCACTCAGGTATTATAGAAAAGCTCACCAGCCTGAACATAAACCCTTCCGTCATGAGATGGGTTGCCAACTGGCTCACGGACAGAACCCACATAGTAAGAGTTGCGGGAGCTAGGTCTGACTCTAAACTGGTTACAAGTGACATTCCCCAGGGCTCAGTCCTAGAACCCCTCCTGTTCGGCATATACTTCTCAGAGGTACAGGCAAGCACAGGAGGACTATGGCTGACCAAGTTCGCAGACGACTGCAAACTAGGGGCTATAGTTGACTCTCCGCCTGACACAGACATCCTCCAAAAGGGTCTCAATGAAACAGATACCTGGTGTCAAAACCATGGCCTCAAGCTAAATGCCAAAAAGTGCATAGTCATCCCCTTTGGAAAAAACAAAGTACCCACAAACTACCACATAGGTGGTAGCCCCCTAAATACGGAAGACATAATAAGGGATCTGGGGACCCAAGTAGATAGTAACCTCTCCTTTGATAATCACATTGCCAAAATGGTTAGAAAATCCTTCTATGTGGGCCACCTAATCACAAAAGGGATTGCATCCAGATCAAAAGAGGTCATTGGGCCCCTCCATGCATCACTCATCAGACCCATCATAGAGTACAATGCTCCATTTGGGATGTACCTTACAAGACACCTGCAACAATTAGAAAGACCACAGAAGTACCTCACCAAGAGGATCACTGGCCTCAAGCAGATGCCCTATGCAGCTTGACTGAAGAAACTCCAGCTGTACTCGGTTGCATACCGCCTACTCAGAGGTGATCTCTGCCTGACATACAAGGCCATGTCCAACCCAGAATTGATGGACATGCTCCGCCTATAGAAAACCATATCCTCTCGAGCCACATGCTCCAAGGATTTAAACCTCACTACAACAATAAATAGGACGTGCTGGAGGGATAGATTCCTGTCCCAGAGACTTCCCATGCCCTGGAACAAGATTCCAATCTACATTAGGCAACGCTCCTCGCTAATACTCTTCAAGAGAAACCTTGACGAGTGGATGGGAAACAGAAAGTTTACCCTGGGGATCACTTCAATGATTCTGCTGGACAGAGGCACAGGGAACTAATCTAAGGGGGTGGCAAAAGCCAACACATTCCGGCTAGGCTTATAAATGCCTTCGGGCAGATAGCCTAGTACCTACCTATACACCTATACACCTATAAAATTGAATAAAACTTCAGATATCCTGAGAAAATCTTCAAATACGCTAGTTAAATATGTTAACTTCCTGTGTAAAGTTCATGATTAATTTCATTGTTAACATGTTAAAAACTACTGTTAATTAAATTAATTATATGTACATATTAAATAATATATTAATTAAATTAACATTTACATGTTAAAATGTTAAATAATATATTCAATTTCTATCTAAAATTTCTAATTAAAATATTAAGTATTAAAATGCTTTTATTAAATTTAATTGGAGTCAAATAGTCCAGGGTCAAACTGTCCAATACATATTCTCGTAGACAATAAATGTGAATTTTAATATGAAAGTGTATCCAGTTGCATTGGGGTCAAACTGTCCCGCTTCCCTTGACAGAGGGCAGTACTCGGTATCAGCACAGGTGTCTCTAATCCTCACTCACCTGTCAGACCTATACAATGTGGATAGCACACTGCATTGCCTTCTGTTACATTCATTATGGTAAATGGTTGCCAGATAAGGTGGGGAGCTTATTCCACTAGGGCCACAACTAGTACCACATCCTTCCTTAGAAGGATGACAGAGCAAGCCATTTTAGAAGCCACACGATCATTTGCGCATGTTTTCAAAGCATTGTAACCTAGCTACTGTCTCCAGAGCCAGGGCACGGTTTGCTTTGGCCGTTTCCAGGCCAGCCACCCTGTCATTCTTAAGCTCCAAAAGTCATCCAAAGAGCCAGTACTGCAACAGTAAATCACAAAGAACATAACAAAATTGTATTAGGATCTTACTATAATTGCAGATGTTCTGGTAGATTTTGCATGCTGGACACACTATCCTGCAGGGCATATCTTCCTTTGGTAAGAGTCTGTCCTTACAGAATGTGGTGCTACAGATCCTTCAAGGTTACATATTCTCTACCTTCCTTGCATAAAAACATTAGAGCTCATTGCAGCAATTGTATATATGATCCCATATTTTACATTAAGGTTTTCATTTGACCTTAAAAGGTCACTGGTCTCAGTTTACAGATTTCCGTAAGGAAGCACATAAAAGTTTCTGAGACTTACAGGTCCCACTTAAAATTGCTTAGTCACTGCTACTCACTGTTGCCCCAGAAGGAAGCCTTTAGGAAGTTGAAGGAAGGGGGAAAGCTGTACTGAATGTAAAGCAGCTCTTTTATTCCCCTGTGCCTAGGTTTGATATGAATTACTCCAACAAACAAGGCTGTTACTATCACAGGAAGAGTAAAGGAAAGTTAACAAAAAAAAAAAAAACAAATAAAAAAGGCAAATAGTGCCCGTACAAGATAAAGTAGTAGGGAGACCATGGAGGAAAGCTTGGAGGTCCCACAGGTCCTCAGCCCCCAGCCAAGAATATTTCGATATTCTTCTTATCCCCCCCCCCATTCTAAGTCCCCACACCAGACTGCCACCTTCCAGTTTCACCCTATACCAAGATTGCTGGAGTACTTACCCATTGCTTATAGAAGTGGAAGGGCATCACAAATGGGACAAGGTTACATACTATAGTTTGCAAGGTATCCGTCAGGTGCCAAAGTACACCTGTTTCCAGCAATTTTGCAGGAGCTTTGTTTGCTAGGAATAATAGAACCAGTAGCCTTAAAAGAGGTTCTATTTGAGACTTTTTTATTTCCCAGAATGAAAGGACCATGGAAACCCATTCAGGCCCTATCAAAGCTCACTGATCTCCTCAGGGTTCCAAAATCAAGAAGGTCATTTTACAAACCCTGTAGCCCCTCCTGTTCCTTCATACCTAGATGGTAACCTTAGATCTACAGGATGCATACCGACATAATACCAGTTCACAAGGGGCAGAGATCCTTTCTCAGATTTGAAGTGGGGGGGGGGGGGTTCACTGAAAGTTACCTCCTTCCACTTTGCATTGACTACTTCTGCCAAGGTGTTTACAAAGTACCTAGGTCCAGTAATTGTATACTGCAGGACAAAGCGTACCCATACTTAGAGATGACTGCCTCATCCAAGTGATTGGGCAGGAGAAGGTGGGCAGAGTCCCCAATTTCAGTATGGCACCGGAAGATTGAAGGGAAGTTGGCAAAAAAGAAAAAAGTGGCAGTGCAAGATAAAGTAGCAGAGAGACCATGGAGGAGTGCTTGGGAGATCCCATAGGTCATCAGCCCCCAGTGAGCAGCCAAGACTGTTTTGAGATCCTCCCCTTTCACAGGACAGATCACCAGTAGAGCTACAGAATCTGAGTGGGAGCTTGAGCTAGCTGATGAGCTTGACCCTCAGTAACTCTACCCAGCTAGGGCATACAGAAAATCCTCACTGTTGTGCAGGGTCAGAGTATATGACACTACATGCTGCTCTATTCCACTTCCAGTGGTCCCCCTCATGCATGTGGTCCTAACCCTGGGGTACAGTACAGGAAACTGCAGTCAGGCAGTTGATGGTCAGCTGCGGAATGCAAAGTAGGAGGTGGAAAAAAATAAATAAATGCAGATTGATATAGAGGATAAACCCAACAATAGTATATCTGAGAACTGATTATAGGATCTCTGATAACTACATTACATGCTTTCCTACTTTTTACAGTGTACTGATCTTTGAACACACTTTAGGTATAGTGTTTCATACCACAGTCTTGCTCATAGCTGTCTGTATTGAATC
Organism: Protopterus annectens; assembly: GCF_019279795.1. Lineage (NCBI taxonomy): Eukaryota > Metazoa > Chordata > Ceratodontiformes > Protopteridae > Protopterus > Protopterus annectens. The sequence goes on along the minus strand of NC_056737.1, from coordinate 858,238,776 downwards.
TGTATCCATTGTTTTGTGGATGCATTTCGTTGTACTGTTATGACCTGCCAGTTTGTTTTCTCCGTCTTATTTTTGTACTTTTGTTCTTGAATTACTTTGTATAACTATTTGTGACTTTTATTACTTTGTAAAATTTTAGTTGCTTCTTTTATTATTTTGTAAAACTTATTACTTTGTAAAACTTTTATTATTGTGTATGTATAAAGCTTTTCTCCCCTGGTCTCCGCTGAAAACTGGCTTTCAGCCCAGTCGGACACTTACCCGGTAACAAATGTAAGATAAATAAATAAATAGTACCCATCAAGGAGGATAAAGGCTTGTTTTTTTTTTCTTAGAATAACTGATCCATTATGAATATATGTATTTACTGGCAAAACCTCCATTTGAGTGCATTCCAGGCTGAACAGCTTTTACCTTTTCAGCTTGATATTACTGACTGTTCCCACCTTGAACACAGTGTCTTATAATACAGTATTCTGCCAGCAGACCGTGTGTTCTTCAGACTGATCACTGTTATGCAGGTACTGATGGAACTGCTTAATGCACGGTGAAGATTCATGAAGTCATTTGAAACTTAAATGGCATCCCCAGATGCTTACATTTTTATAGACGCTCTCCTCCAAAAAACAAGAAGCCAATTTGGTGGTCCTCTACCATAAACAAACTATACAACAGAAGGAAGAAACTGTTCCAGAAAAGAGGAAAATCCCAGGATGCAAAAAACTCCCTTACCAGCCTCAGTAAGAAGCTGAGATCCCACATAAAATCCCCCAAAGCTAGTTATGAATACAAAATTGCCAAAGATTCCAAAGACAACCACAAGGCATTCTGTAGTTATGTCAAGAATCTAAATGGCAATGCTCAGATCTGCTCTGAGCTACAACAGAATGGCATTAAATATACTGATCTCAAGGATATTGCCAATATCCTGGCAGATCGATTTAGGGCCAACTTCACCCCCCTCTCACCCCCTAAAGGGTCCGTCTCAATACCAAAAGATTGCCAAAATTCCGGTAATCACAGCCACACAGGTAGAAACCGCACTCTCCAAAGCTACGAATACAGCATCCATGGGACCAGATGACATCCAGGACTATGTACTACATGAACTACAAAATGATCTGGCACCTCACCCAAGTGTCATGTTTAATCATAGCCTCACCTCAGGCTTCGTGCCCACTGAGTGGCGCACAGCTACAGTTATCCCACTCCACAAGGGTGATCCACCTTGAATCCCGGGAACTATCGTCCCATCAGTCTGACGAGCCTGATCTGCAAGGGCATGGAACACATTATCATGGAACTTATAAACAAAGACATTGGCAACTTTCAAACACTGGATCCCACCCAGTTTGAGTTTGTGAAGGGCCAATCTTGTCTCCTGAACCTGATTGACTTCTTCGAATCAGTCTCCAGAGCTGTGGACGAGAGTAAGGGGGTCCACACAGCCTATCTGGACCTCGCCAAGGCCTTCGACATCATCCCCCACTCTGAAATCATAGACAAACTTACTAAGCTGGGCATAAATTCCTACGTCACTCGATGGGTTGCCAACTGGCTTACTGACAGAACCCATACTGTAAAAGTAGCTGACTCCAAATCCAGCTCCAGACAAGCAACAAGTGGAGTACCTCAGGGTACAGTCCTGGGACTGTTTTTGTTTGGCATCTACTTCTCTGAAGTACAGGCCAATACTAAGGGACTCTGGCTAACAAAGTTTGCAGATAACTGCAAACTGGGAGGCATTATCGAATCCCCAAATGATGTGGATATTCTACAAAAAGGCCTTACAGAAACAGATGCTTGGTGCCAGAGCCATGGGTTCAAGCTTAATGCCAAGAAATGTATAGTTACCCCCTTTGGGAAAAAACATGTACCCATGAATTACCACATAGGTGGCAGTACACTAAACACTGAAAATGTGATGAGAGACTTAGGGACACAGGTGGACAGTGGTCTCGCCTTCGATAACAACATTGCCACAACAGTCAGGAAATCCTATGTGGCACACCTCATCACTAAGGGCTTTTCATCCAGAAAAAAGGAGGTCATTGTCACACTGTACTCATAGGTTTATACTAGGCTATCTGCCCTAAGGTATTTATAAGCCTAGCCCAAAGTTTTGTGACTTACGCCACCCCAAAAAATACTGTGCCCATAAGTTTGTTGTGCCTCTGTCCAGCAGTGACACAGAGATGATTCCCGGGGTAAACCTACGATCTCCCATCCACCGGTCAAGATTTCTCTTGAACAGAGCCAGCGAGGTGCTCTGCCTCACATGGACCGGGATTTTATTCCACAGCATAAAGAGTCTCTGGGTGACAAATCTATCCCTCCAGCATGTCCTATTTATATCCGTGCTAAGGTTTAAGTCGCTTGCTCTAGTGGATCTGGTAGATTTGGATTTTTTGAGGTGGAGCATGTCCATTAATTCCGGGTTGGACATGGCCTTGTATGTCAGGCACAGGTCACCTCTGAGCAGGCGGTATGCGACTGAATAGAGCTGGAGTTTCTTCAGTCTGGCAGCATATGACAGATTTTGGAGTCCCTTTATCCTTTTGGTGAGGAACTTTTGGGGTCTCTCCAGTTGCTGCAGGTGTCGGGTGAGATACATCCCGAATGGGGCATTGTACTCGATCATTGGTCTGATAAGTGAAGAGTACAGGGGAACAATGACCTCACTTGATCTGGATGTGAATCCCTTCATGATCAGGTGGGCAATGTAGAAGGTCTTTCTAACCACTTTAGCAATGTGAGTGTCAAAAGAAAGGCCACTGTCAACCTGGGTCCCCAGGTCCCTGATAACCTCTTCTGTGCTTAATGGATTGCCACCTATATGGTAGCTTGGGGTTACCTTGTTTTTCCCGAAGGGTATGACTATACATTTTTTGGCATTTAACTTCAGGCCATGGCTCTGGCACCAGTTATCAGTTTCCGTGAGACCCCTCTGAAGGATATCTGTGTCCGATGTACTTTCCACTATGGCGCCCAGTTTGCAGTCATCTGGAAACGTTGTCAGCCATAGTCCTCCTATGTTTGCCTGTACTTCTGAGAAGTAGATGCGAACAACAGGGGGCCAAGGACTGAGCCCTATGGGACACCACTTGTGACAGGCTTGGAGTCTGACATGGCGCCAGCAACTCTAACCCTATGGGTTCTGTCCTTTAGCCAGTTTGCAACCCATCTTGTGACATATGGGTTTACATTTAAGCTGGTAAGTTTCTCTATAATACCTGAGTGGGGTATTATGTCGAAAGCTTTTGCAAGGTCAAGGTAGGCCGTAGGCCCTCATCAATGGCCTTGGTGACTGTTTCGAAGAAGTCGACCAAGTTCAAAAGGCATGATCTGCCCTTGACAAAGCCAAACTGGTTTGGGTCCAATGTCTGCAAGTCTCCTATGTCTTTGTTTATGAGTTCCATTATGATCGTCTCCATAGCTTTGCAGACCAGGCTTGTTAAGCTTATGGGGCAGTAATTTCCAGGGTCTGTAGAGGTACCGCCTTTGTGGAGTGGGACCACAGTTGCCATACGCCACTCCTGGGCACGTATCCTGTGGTAAGGCTAAGATTAAACAGCTGCCTTATATGCGGGTTTAGTTCCTCGTTGAGTTCGTGTAGCACACAGCCAGGGACACCATCCGGTCCTATTGACGCTGTGTTTTTACCTTTAGAGAGAGCAGCTTTCACCTGCGCATTTGAGATGTCTGGGAGGCTACACTCCGCTGGGATAGTTATCTCTCCTTTTGGGGGGGAGAGGGGGGTGAAGTTTGCACTGAACCTGTCTGCCAGTATGTTGGCAATGTCTGTGGGTTCAGTGATTTTTGTATCATTTTGGACTAATTCTGCGCATATCTGGGAGTTTCCACCCAGGTTTCTAACATAGCTGAAGAAGGCCTTATGATTGTCTTTTGAATCTATTGCAATTTTTCTCTCAAAGTTGGCCTTGGATGATTTTATGAGTGCTCGTATATTTTACTAATAATGATCAAGGGTGTCTTCTCTTTTATGGATTTTGCTCTGTCATGTAACAGCTTTCTCCTCTTATTGTAAAGTTTGTTTATGGCTGGGGTCCACCAGACTGGATGTTTGCCCTTGGTGGAAAGAGTCTTGGTTTTATTAGGGATTGCCTGATCCATGCAGTCCTGGAGGTGTTCATAGAAGGCATTTGTAAGGGCTTCCGCAGCTTGGGTTGTGGTTTCCACTGGCTCGGGGGCCTTGAAGGATACCACACCAGTCTTGAGTAGTGTGAAGTTTGCTTTAGAGAAGTTCTTCACTGTGGTCTTTTTTGTTTGGGGTGGGGGCAGGATGTGGATTTCCAGTGAGATAAGTTTGTGATCTGATCTCACCAATGAGGGATATACTTCCAGTGTGGAGCATTTTGTCCCCATGTTTGTGATGATGAGATCTAGTATATTTTCTCCTCTTGTGGGAACGGTGACTAGTTGTTCCATGGCATTTGAATTTATGAACTCCAGGAACCTTTGGGCTAGAAAGTTGGGGCTTGAGTAATGTTCCCAGTCTATATTCGGGTAGTTGAAGTCACCCAATATAATGGTGTTTGGAGATACATTTATACCCTCCAGTGTCTTCAGGAAGGCTGTGTGGGGTTCCTGAGTTTGAGAGGGTGGCCTGTAGCATGCTACAAATTGTAGAGCAGTTTTGCCTATGGTTAATTGCACCTGGATGGTTTCCGATGCTTCGTGCATTGCCACCAACCTGGAGGTGTGGGTATCCTTGATGAATATGGATACTCCCCCTCCTTTTGTGGTGTGGTCCGGGTTTTGGGGCCGGAACGCATGATATGAGGTAAAACCTGATAGTGCCGGGGTGCTCTCAGGAGCCTTGAACCAGGTTTCAGTCACAGCACAGACATCGATGTTCTCCATACTGAGAAGAGCCTCGAGTGCGTGCATTTTGAGATTTAGACTTCTGACATTGAGCAGCATTACCCTTAGTTTCTTCCCATTTTTGTTTTCTAGGGTGGTAGGTTTAGAATTTGAACCTTGCCTAAAAAAGGCACTATGGGGGTGGCAAGAGCCTTAGCCAATATCCGGAATCCCAGGTGTGACAGGTGCAAGCCATCCCTTGCGAAGCAGCGTGGCTTGTCAAGCATGTCATCCCAGGCAGACAGACACTGGATCCCCTTTGAATGACACCAGAAATTAAGCCAATTGTTAAAGCTGATAATCTTGTCTCTATGTTGTGGCATCATTCTTGGTGAAGGAAGGATACTGCTCAGGGTCAGGGTCATACCTGCCTGGGCTACATAATCAGAGAGCTCCTCTATGTCTCTTTTCATGTAGTCCAGGGAGGTACATCTCAGGTCGTTCACACCAGCATGGACAATGACTGTGTCATATTTGTACTTGCTGTGGAGTGAACCGAGTGCTTGTGTTATGTGGCGGATTCTAGCGCCCGATAGGCAGCTTACTGTGACCCTCTCCTTGTTCAGCCTGGTGAGTGGGATGTCAGTGTGTCTGACTATGGAGTCACCTATGACAAGTATGTTTGGTGTTGTATTTGGCCTTAAGGGCTGTGACTGCTTTGCACACTGATTTTGTGGTTTATGTGTTGCCTGTGGTGTGTCATGAGGTGGCAGTTGCTTGGATGTCTGCTTTGGAGGCCTCTGCTGTTTAGGTAAATTTTTGCTCAGAGCCTCCGAGTATGGCTTTGTGTGTTTTTGTGTTTGATTCATTGTTGTGATAGCTTTATGTGAGACTGGTTTTGTGGTGTGTGTAGTTGCCTTCTCCTCCTGTCTGGTCTTGCCAGTCCTGAGTTGAGAGAGCTCAGCCTCCAGTTTGGCTAAATAGCTGCATCTCTCGCAAGTATTTGTGTTATGTGGGAGGAGGAGAGGTTTGTCAGTGTACATGAGGCAATTGTAACATTGCCTCAATATTCCCAAATTCACCAACTGGACAGGAGAGGACGCCAGCATCTGGCCCTTCGACATGCTAGAGAAATTTAGAAGTTAGGGGTGTAACTGAATAAGAGAGGACTTAGTAAGGAAGTGAGTACTCCTGGGGGGGGGGGGGTTGCTAGTGAGGGACTTTGTATAATACAGAAGTGCTAAACCTGAAAAGAAGATGCTTTTAAGACAAGTAAAAGCTTTTAGGAACAAGTGCTGAGCTTTTTAGTTAAGGGATATACTGTTTAGATTACTAGTAGAGCAGTTCTAAGGGAAAAAATGAAGAACAGACTTTATGGAGCCAGAAAAAGTTTAACCTTGTTAAACCAGCACTGCCCGATGCTGCTCTAGTGGCAACTCCGTGCTAAATCGCGCTAAAGCACTCTAAAGCGTGCTTGATAGCAGGGGCTGGAAAGAGCAGAAATCAAGTTTAACAAGCCAGAAAATGCTCAAACTAGGCAGCTATGCAGAAAAACTTATCAAATAAACAGAGGAAAAATACTTAAAATCTCAAAAGTGGCTCCTTTCTTCTCTCAGCGTTTTCTCCTCTTGGTGGGTGCTTCACCAACAGCCAACAAGCCTGAAAAGAAGCCAAAACCACGAGGCAACTAGGTTTTAAGAGAGGAAGATGAAGGAGTTTTGGAAATGACCCCTTTTGGCCAATAAAACTACAGTTTCAAGTCAGTAACCACTCCCACGAGGGGCAGGGAAGCAGCTCAATGTTTTTCACTGCCACTGATCAACAGAGAGACTTTCCTTTAGCCCAAGCAAAAATGGCCTCACAGAAACTTACAAAACAGTTCAAGAACAGCAAGCCTGTAACTTGAACTTTTTTAAATCTCAGAAAAGTGGGGAAAAAAGCAAGAATTTTTTGTTTTTGTTTTTGTTTTTTCAGAGATAGCAGAGGTTCACAAGTAATATCAAGTTATAACAGTGCAGTAAATGACCCCACACAAGAGTGCTAGGTCAAAGACAGAAAATATGCAAGTTTTGAGAAAAAAACGATTTTAAAATTAAGTGCAAACAGGAAATTCAGTAAACAGCTTTTGGTTGTTCTCTAAATACAGCTACTAATGCAGAAATCAAGTTTAACAAGCCAGAAAATGCTCAAACTAGGCAGCTATGCAGAAAAAACTTATCAAATAAACAGAGGAAAAATACTTAAAATCTCAAAAGTGGCTCCTTTCTTCTCTCCGCGTTTTCTCCTCTTGGTGGGTGCTTCACCAACTGCCAACTAGCCTCATTAGACTCATTATAGAGTACAACTTTGGTATGTTTGGTATATACCTCACAAGACATCTGCAACAGCTGGAAAGGCAGCAGAAATACCTCACTAAAAGAATCACAGGCCTAAAGCAGATGCCGTATGCTGATCATCAAAAAAAACTCCAGCTGTACTCTGTGGCATATCGTCTACTCAGAGGCGATCTCTGCTTAACATACAAGGCCATGTCAAACCCTGAGCTGTTGGACATGCTCCACTTAAAGAAATCCCAATCCCTCAGTGCCACACTCTCCAGGGATCTAAACCTTGTCATCACAATGAACAAAATATGCTGGAGGGATAGGTTCCTTACCCAGAGACTCCCCATACTCTGAAGTAGACTGCCCATACATGTCAAGCAGAGCGCCTCCTTGGTCCTCTTCAAGAGGAACCTTGACGACCGGATGGGAGATAGAAAATTCACCCCGGGATCACGTCAGTCACCCTGCTAGACAGGAGTCCAGGGAAGTAAATATTGTGGGAAGAAATACCCAGAGAATTGTTTGGTTAGGCTTGTATAGGCCCTAGGGCCGATAGCCTAATATCAACCTATACACTAGCTTCTGCAACTTCCATATATTGTATCACATTTGCATAAAATTTCGATTGACACGGACCTTCACAGACCAGTGTCACACATAAAAAAAATAATTTGGTCAGAAAGATCATGAAAAATTCCAGGTTTTAAGTAAACTCACCTGCTTTTTAAAAGTTGGCATGTTTCAGCTGCTTCCAGTTAAGTGAAGTTTTCCAAACATTTAAATAATTATTGGAAATTTTGGTTTGGTTTATAGAGATCTGAAAAGAAATGTGTCTCCTCTTTAGTAACACTTATTTACCAACAAAGTGTACCCTTGTGATGTTTTAGAACTGTATCATAAATTATATGGAATAATTGTCCCCAGAAGAACACTTGTTTCAACATACAAGTCTGTGGGAGCTTTCAATAAAAAAATCTCAGAAACAGTGCATCAGTACAGCAAACTTCACAAGTGCATTTTAGGTTGTATGTAATGCAATGTACCTCCTTACCAGTGCACTACAACGCCTCTATTAACAGGTCCTTCCATAATTCTGATTAGGTTACCCAGACTGCTTTGATTCTCTTGATCATAGGATCATAGGGGGTTACTAGGCTATTGGCCCTGAGGACCTTATAAGCCTAGCCAAGAGTTTAGCCCATGTTTAGACAAATCAGCACCCAGAGCCCCTGTCCAGCGGGGACGTGAGTGGAATCCCAGGGGGTATATTTTCTGTTTCCCATCCAGTTAATCAGGTTGCGCTTAAAAAGGGGTAAAGAGGTACTCTGCTTGATGTGGAGAGAGAGTCTATTCCATAGATGAGGGAGTCTCTGTGACACAACTCTGTCCTGCCAGCAAGTCTTGTTGATGTCACAGACCAGGTTGAGGCCGTGCGTGCGGGTTACTCGAGTGGAGCTTGACTTGTGGATATGCAGCAGTCCCATCAAGTTGGGCTCCATGATCGGCTTGTATGCCAGACAGAGCTCACCTCTGAGGAGTCTGTATGAAACTGAGTAGAGGTGTAGGACTTTTAGCCTGTCTGTGTATGGTAGATGTTTGAGGCCCTGGATTCTCCTGGTGAGAAACCTCTGTGGTCTCTCCAGCTGCTGCATGTGCTTTGTGAGATACATGCTGAAAAGTGTGTTGTACTCAGTAATGGGCCTTATAAGGGAAGAGTACAGGAATGTTATGACCTCCTTGTCCCTGCAGCCTCATGTGGACTGGTGAATGTGCCTGTTGTATTACATATAGCTTGGTTGACACTGACATCTCAGTCTTATTTGCTCCTTGGTGGGTCTCAGCCATGCAGTGCTTCTCAATGGGTGAATAGGCATTAGCTTCTCACTGCTTCTTTTGCCATGTCCCACAGCACCAGGATTATTGATCAAATTTCAAGTTGTTTATTCCTCTGTGTCACTGAGCAGTCTGCGCTGATTGACTACAAGAGATGTTTTGCATGTGCTCAGTGTCAAACATCATCAGTTTATATGAGCTTTTTTATCAAATCTGAGCTTTTATGATGAATTTTTGTTAACTTCATAAAAAAAGTTGGTACCCTTGTGTGGCCTGTAAGAATTTCATGGTTAGATTCCATAAGCTTTCAGTTTTTCTTTTGTCAAATTTTTCATTTTCAGATCTAAGTCATTCAGAGCCTTTGGATATGTTGGAGAAAAAAAAATCATTGAAAAATTCAGTATCTCACACCAACATCAAAAATACAAACAAACAAAACAAGTACTGTTAAAAAAGGTAAAATGTATTTTTATGGCTGTTGTATCGATGGCATTTTGTTGGTAAGGCAGGGGCAGTAAGAGTTTAATTAATGTATTTATAATTATGAAACCATAACATCACTACTGTACATACCAATAAAGAAACCATAAACTATTTGGATTTGTTGTTATATAAGAAAGAAGGGAAGCATTTTATAAAAATGCATAAAAAAAACATGGTAGTAGTGCTTTATTAAATTATGTTAGTACGTACCCTACCTGGATGAAAAATAATGTTGTACTTCGACAGTTTCATAGGGTGGACGAAGAAAAAACTGAAGAAAAAAAAAAAAGAATGTCATTGGTGGCCATACGCGGTAGAAGTGAATCTTCTGTATTGAGGGCTGCAGGAGCTACCGACAACCAACATGGCATACATTGGGATGCACCTTTTAAGGTCCCAATGCATCAAGGTCCTTATTGCAAGAACCCAATGTCAGTGCTTTTGCTCTAAAAGATTGTAACTTGCTTCAAAATGCCATCATGTGTCTTTTTGTGTTTTTTTAAGTATATGCTTATTTGTGTGTTGTATATTTAATATGTTCTTCCAACTCACAATGGTCTGCAGACAAACACACACGCATGCAGACATGAGGCAGCAGTGTAGTCGCTATAGTACACCTGCTTTGTGCAGAGTGATGCCCCTGTCCTGCAATTAACAGGTCAGAGGAAGTGCAGTTTGTCTTGCATTTTGTAGTTTTGGAGTGATGTAATGCAACTGATTCTGTACTTGTTTTTCCCCAGATGAAGGCTGAAGCCAGTACTTCAGTATTAACAAGAGTTGTAAACTGGTACCTATTTCTAGAGTGATGTGGAAGATAACACTGAGTTCCTTTCTAATGGTGTGTGTGTGTGTGTGTGTGTGTGTGTGTGTGTGTGTGTGTGTGTGTGTGTGTGTGTGTGTGTGTGTGTGTGTGTGTGTGAGAGATGCATAATTCTCACACTGAAATATGATCAGCAAGAGTTAGAAACTAGCTACCTATTTCTAGACTGGCCTGGAAGATGATGCAAAGTTCCTTTCTCCTAATTATGCGTGATGTGTGTGTGATACAGGATTCTCACAGTGAAATATGGGCAAGGCTTTGTGAAATATCCATACTCCTCAGACCAGATTCTGTACTTGTTTTTCCCCAGATAAGTGGATATGAAGCTATCTGGGGTGGTAGAAATGGTGAAGGTTAGGTAATTCATGGACATAGCCAGGAATTCATTGTGTAATTTAAGTGAGTTTTTGAACAGCTTAATAGTGGAGGCGGAAGATGAAGCAAGGGGGTAGGTTATTCCAAGATTTAGCTACGTTATGGGAGAATAGTGCTTTACCTGCAGTGTTGTTAGCCTTAGGGATACAAAGGAGTGATTTGTCAGTGGAGCGAAGAGGAGGATTTGATTTGTAGGGCGTGAGTAGGTGACTTAGTGCTGGAGTTCTATCAGGATGTCTCACAATATTGCAGAAAATGATTAGTTTAAAGTAATTGAGTAGTTGGGGAAATTCTAGCTATTGTAGTTCCTTAAGAGCCTGACAGTGATGGGTTTTGAAGCTGCAGTTATTAGTGAACTTGACAATTTTGTTGTAACATGTCACAAGTCTAGCAAGATCATGTTTTCTGATATGGGTAAGGATTGGTGCCGCATACATTAGAGTGGACAATAGATGGGTTTGGGCTAGGGAGATTCTCACTTGTTTTGAGAGAAAGTTTTTGTGTCTGTATAGTGTTCCCATTTTTTATGGACTTTTTTGTTGGTTTGTGAAATGTGGACATCAAACTGTAGGTTTTTGTCAATTTCTGCACCCAGGAGTTTGGTTTGATCAGAGGGGGTGATGATAGTACCATTTCTGGAAGTGATTGAGAAGGATAGAGAGGTAGGAATAGATTTGCTGGGGGTGAAAAGAACCAATTTATTCTTTTTTGGATTTAGGATAAGTTGGATCTGAGTAATCCAACTTTCCACTAAGCTAAAGGAATCCTGAGTGAGTTGTTGTAACGTGGTAAGTGAAGGTGCAGAGCAGATCAAATTGTCTGCGTACTGTATGAGTATAGCAGGGTGGGTGGAGGTATGAAGATTGTTAGTGAAAATCGAGAAAAGAACATTGGACAGACAGCTGCCTATCTGACAGATGATTTTTAAAACCGGCAGCAGTTGGAGGGGCAAAGGCTAGAGAGACAAGGGTGTCTAGAAGTAGGGAGTGTGAGACCATGTCAAATGCTTTTGAGAGGTCTAAAAATGAAGCAGATACAAAGTTGTTGTTTCTGTGTTGGTTTATCAGGTTAGTAAAAGAGAGAAGAGCAGTCGTGCTATGGTGTTGCCGAATGCCATGTTGTGTGGAGGAGAGAAGATTGTGTGAGTTTAGAAAATTCATTACTTGAGAGTAGATAACATTTTTCGAGTAGTTTAGATAGAGAGGATAGAATCGCAACTGGAAGATACTTAGAGAAATCATAGGAATTACCACCTTTGTGAAGTGGAATAATATATGAAACTTTCCATAGTTGAGGGATATAGGCTTCCTGTGTAGAGCAATTGATAAGGATGGATAGAGGGTAAGATATGGACTCAGAAACTACTTTTAGAAAGTTAACAGGTAAATTGTCTGCAGCAAGGGTGCTAGGCTTCAGTTTTAGGAGGAGTTTTTTTAATAGTAGAGGTAAGAACAGATGAGAGAGTAAAGGAGGGGATGTTATCAGGGTATTTTGTTGAGATACCTGAAAGTTTGTTTTTGGACAATTGGGAGGATAAAGTCAGGATAGATTCTGTAAAGTGTTGAGTAAGCTGGGAGGCTATGTCTTTAGTATTATTGGTGGAGGTGGGAGTTGGAGTGGTGGTTTTACCTGGTTTTAACAGTGAGTTGATAGTATGCCAAAACTTTTGAGGGTCTTTTGAGTGATTATTTTGGGCAGCAAGCAAATAATTCTGTTTATCCAATTTGGTTTGTTTCTTGGCCTGATTTCTGAGTTGTTCGTGATTGGATAGGCTAGTGTTTTCTCTTTTCCACATTTTCCAAACCTTGTCTGTTGACTACAGTAGGGCTCTTGTGTCCCTACTTAGCCATAGTGCGTAGTTTGTCTTAACTCTAACTTTCCTAATGGGTGTGACTAAATTTAGGACATTAATCAAAGTGCTGTTATAGTAGTCGATGGCCTGGTCTAAACGTAGGGTTTTGAGTGGTTCCTAGTTGCATTGTTTTAGACTTTAGTTAATATCCTGTATATTTAGTTTGCGGTCATCTCTGACTTGTCTGAAAGCTATAGGCTTAGCTAAGTTGGTGACCTTGCCACTTGTTTTTCTTGCTGGAGTTAATGGCATGCAAATCCTTTGGCTTGATGATATCTGCTTGCATTCTGTGAACATAGGAAGACCGCATCTTGTACAGAAAGCACTGTTGTGTAATATGTTTTTAAGTGTATACATCATCCTTAAAAATTAAATATTAGATTATCAAGCTGTGTTGAGTTCTATGGCACAATTTGATTTGCATTTCTTAAACTGTCTTTTCATACAGGTTCTCAATTAATAGAATTTTGAGAGTGATACTTTCAGCTGTTTATTACTGAGCCATTTCAGATGCACAAACAATGTGGTATGGTGATAAACTATTGCATTCTTATTATGGAAATCATACCAAAGTGTATATTTTCTGGACTCTGGCTTAAATATTTTGAAGTCTTATTGAATTACATGGTGAATTATTTATGTATGAATAGAGACTGCCATCTGCAGCATTGTCTGTATGTTACTTTATTAGATTAAAGACCTAAGCAATGACTCTTATCGCACTGTATTAAGTACCTAACGAAGATAAATTACTTTTAATACCTAATGGGAGATGGGAGAGTCAGTTTCTACACAACTTATTAAAAATACAGTTATTTATTTATTTTTTAAGTGTTTGATGAGCATATGGAGGTTGGGTGGAGGCTAACCATTTAGTTGCTTACTGCTATTTGTGGTACTTTTTCTTGTATGCTGATTTATCATACTGTTGGGCGATGAACAGCTCCACCGTCTGGTGGAGTCTCATTTCCATTTCACTTTTCATTTCAATCCGAAATTGCACTACCATGCTTAAAGAAGTTTCACTTCAAAAAAACATTGGTGAAGATGTTAGTAAGATGGAATATGATATTAAAGTGAGGGCTGTCTGATAAATTTCTTAAAGAATCTAAAAAGAAGTTGTCTGTTAACAATGTTGCAAGTTTGTCAAATTCACTTGTCACTAATGGTGAGTGTAGTCACTCCTTAACACCACAAGACAGAGTTGATTTTTTGTCAGCTAACAAGGCTAAATATAGGTTATTAGCATTTCCAATGGATTTGCTTGCTATTACAAATATTGATAAAACTAACTGGAACATTTTTAAAGGTTTTCCTGAATTTTTAAATATTTCTAGGAGATTCACCTGAATTTGTGAATAACAGGTCACTCAGTTTGAAAGATATTTTTCGTAAAGGTAAATAATGTGAAATATTTATTAATAGAAGGGCCTTTATAAATATTTTAATTATTCTTGGTATTTTATAGTGATGGATCATCTACCGTTCACATATGAGTAGAGGTTATTCTAGTCTAGATTATTTTAATAGCTGTTCCTCTAATGTTTATATTGCGCAATGTTCAGATTGTAGGTATGACTGCTAGGATGTTAAAGTGTAGAATATATGAACAGTGGCATGCTATGAGGATAGGAAATATGCGCAGTGCATTGTACAAATATATATAACAATGGCATAAATCTAGCAAGTTTTTATTTTTGACATGTATTCAGTTGGTTTAGGAGTTAGGGATGGTGTTGTTGAATAAAGTAAAAGAGGTGAAATGGCAAAACGTATTGAATTCTTACATAGAACCAGGACTCGGTGAAGCTATTAATTGTAAATGAGTTTTTCATTGAGTGGCCTCACAAACCTCCTTGGTATCAGAGGCACATGGGATATATGTAAATGATCCTTATGAACACCAGGTGTTTCAGCTAATTGGTGATTCTCAATGGCCATGACTTGCTACGTCGTTTTAATGGACAATTTTAGGCCAGTAAAATGACGAAGCAAGCTGTGGACATTCAGAATCGCCAATTAGCTGAAACACCTGATGTTCATAAGGATCATTTGCATATATCATATGTGCCTCTGATACAAGAGGTTTGGGAGGTCACTCAGTGGAAGTTCTAGCTTTGTTGTAGCCTATCTACCACAAGAGGAGTGGTTTATGGCCCAGAAATTGTAGCTTATTGGCCATTTGGGCATTTTTTCCATCTCTTTCAACTTTCTGGTTTAAAAGCCTGTATCTGCGCTTGTTTCCCACCTTTCCTGTAAGTAGTCTAGTCCAGATACAGATTTGCTGTATCCAGGACTGTATGTAAGCTTCTGAGCCCGCCAAGCCTTTCTGTGTTGGAGGGAAGCCTTCTTGCTTATCAGTGGGAGTGGTAAGCACTAGGCAGCCTATCTACTACAAGAGGAGTGATTTCTGGCCCAGAAATTGTAGATTATTGGCCATTTGGGCAGTTTTTCCATCTTTTTCAACTTTCTGGTTTAAAAGCCCATATTTGCTCATTTCCTGCCTTTCCTGTAACTAGTCTAGTCCAGATACAGATTTGCTGTATCCAGGACTGTTTGTAAGCTTCTGAGCAGTGCCAAAGTCTGCTCTTCAAATTTCCCTTAGATCTGCTAGTTCTCTCCTTTCCTACACTTTCCTACACTTTTACTAGCTTATTAGTTTAGCACTTTACCAGACTTCTTGTAGCAATTATTGTAGCACACAAAAGTGCTACCAGCACTACAAGTTCTACAAGGAAACAACTCCAGTACTTATTAATGCCCATCCCTCCAGGCATGTCTAAAGGTCAGTTCCCTGTGCTTTCTCCTACTAACCTGGTGAACGTGGGCATCCTGAGGCAGTTTAGCAACTGCCTCATGTTCACTGATAGCCGTCTCCTCTTACCTCCCAGTTCTCAGTCTTGAGAGATACACTTGTATATCCAAATTGGAATTCACGTACTCTCCAGCCAAGACCGGAATAACTGGTAAAGAGGAGAAGGTCAACACTTGCACCGCACCACACCACATGAAACACACAGCCCTCCAGAACACACACCAGCACTGCCTTCACATAAAAACACAAACCCCACACCCACCTTCATGGAAGCTTTCAATAAAAACCTACCCAAACAGCAGAGACCTCCAAGGCAGAAACACACTTGACCACCACAACACTAATCACGAGACACATAACTCTCCTAAACAGTGTGCCACTCAGCCAAAGCCCCTAAGGCAAAACAGCATGCCCATCACACTAGTCATATGTGACTTGATAGTGAGGCACACTGATGTCCCACTCACTAGGTTGAATAAGGTGAAAGTAACAGTCAACTGCCTGTCAGGCGCCAGTTCCGCCACATAAAATATGCACTCAGGTCCCTCAACAACAGGTAAAAATATGACTCTCATTGTACATGTGGGTGTGAATGACCCGAGATGTACCTCCCTGGACTACATGAAAAGAGACATGGAGGAGCTCTCAATTATGTAGCCGAGACAGGTATGACCCTAGTCCTGAGCAGCATCCTACCATCACCGAGAGTGATACCTCAGTACAAGCAAAACATGATTGATTTCAACAATTGGCTAAGTTTCTGGTGTCATTCTAAGGGGATCCAGTATCTGTGTTCCTGGGATGACATGATTGACAGACCTCGATATTTTGCCAGAGATGGCATGCATCTGTCACCCATGGGCTTCCAGATACAGGTCAAGGCTCTTACCACCACTATAGTGCCTTTTTTAGGCAGTGTTCCAAAGACCAAATTACCACTGTAACAGCTACAAGCAGATGCAGTATGAGGGTCATGCTGCTCAACGCTAGAAGTTTAAATGTCAAAATGCACTCGCTCAAAGTACTCCTTAAAATGGAGAACATCGACATTTGTGCTGTAACAGAGACCTGGTTCAAGGCAGCAGAAAGCACCCCTGCACTACCAGGCTTGACTCATTCCACACCTTTTGGCCCCAGAACTTGGACCGAAGCTCCAAAGGCGGTGGTGTTTCCGTATTCATCAAGGATGTGCACACCTGTAGACTGGTAGCCCAACATAATGCATCTGAGATACTTCAGGTGCAGCTAAAATTGGTAAGACAGCGATTCAGGTCATAGCCTGATACAAATCCCCAACCATGTCCCTAGACTCACACTCCACGTTCCTAAACACCTTGGATAATATTAGGGTCCAACCTAACACTCTCATACTGGGTGACTTCAACTACCCCTCCATTAACTGGGAAAACTACTCGTGTACCAATACACTTCCCTGCCCTGGACCAACTCGTTCTTACCCCACTAAAGGTAGCAACATCCTTGACCTGGTCATTACTAACATGGGTGACCTTTGCTGTACACCAATAGTCAACTCCTCCTTGGTTAGATCCGACCACAAACTAATCACCTTGGAAATTCATCCCCCCCCCCCCCCCCCACAAAGGTAACCACCATGAAAAACTTCGCCTCACGGCACCCATGCAAATGGAGAATAGTTGCATGACCGCCGAATCGTACACCAATGCACTGTACGACCACGTACACAAATGCATGGATCTTGCCATACCCAATAGACCCAAGATGCTCTCCTCTAAAAAAAGGAATCCAATCTGGTGGTCCCTTACCATGAACTCTACAACAGAAGGAGGAAATTGATACAGAATAAGGTAAAGTCCCAAGACTGGAAAAACTCCCTTCTCCCTTATCAGCCTCAACAAAAAGTTGAGATCCCTCATCAAATCCTCTAAAGCTGGCTATGAAAACAGAATTGCAGCAGATAGAAAAGACAACCACAAGGCCTTCTGTAGTTATGTAAATAATCTCCACGGCAATACCCAGATTTGCTCTGAGCTACTGCACAATGGTACCTCCTATACCGAGCCAACAGATATTGCCAATAGGCTGTCTGACAGATTCAGTACCAACTTTACCCCCCCCCAAAGGACCAATCACAATACCAGTAGTTTACCAGGTACCCAGTATTGCTGCTGCACAGGTTAAAACAGCACTGTCCAAGGCCAAAAATACAGCTTCTATGGGACCTGACAATATCCCTGGCTGTGTTCTACATGAACTACAGAGTGAACTGGCACCTCACCTGTGTGCCCTGTTCAATCACAGCCTCACCTCAGACTTTGTCCCTACCAAATAGCACACTGCTACAGTCATCCCTCTCCACAAAGGATGAGCGACTACAGACCCTGGGAATTATTGCCCCATTAGCCTGACGAGTCTGATATGCGAAGCTGTGGAATGCATCATCATGGACCTAATATACAAGGATATAGGGAATCTCCAAACTCTGGATCCTACACAGTTTGGTTTTGTGAAGAGTAGATCATGCCTGCTCAACCTGGTCGACTTCTTTGAGTTAGTCACCAGAGCTGTGGATGAAGGCAAGGTGATTAATACAGCCTACCTTGATCTGGCCAAGGCCTTTGATACCATTCCCCACTCAGGAATCATAGAAAAACTCTCTAAGCTTAGCAACAACCCCTATACCACTAGGTAGGTTGCAAACTGGCTCACAGATAGAACCCACAGTGTGAAAGTAGCTGACTCCAAGTCAGACTGCAGACCAGTCATGAGTGGAGTCCCACAGGATTCGGTCCTGGGTCCTGTCCTGTTTGGGATCTACTTATCTGAAGTTCAGGCCAACACGAAGGGACTCTGGCTGGCAAAGTTTACAGACGATGGCAAGTTAGGAGCTATTATTAACTCCCCAAGTGATGTTGACATCCTACAGAAAGGACTCATTGAGACCAACGACTGGTGTCAGAACAATGGCCTTAAGCTCAATGGCAAAAAATGTGTCATCATCCCCCTTGGGAAAAACCCGGTTCCCTTGAATTACCACATCGATAGTAGTCCACTGAACACAGAAGGCATTATAAGAGATCTGGGAACACGGGTTGACAGCAACCTCTCTTTTGACCACCACATTGCCACTGTGGTCAGAAAGTCCTTCTGTGTGGCACATCTCATTACTAAGGGTTTTGCATCCAGGAAGAAAGAAGTCATTGTTTTCCTCTACTCTTCCCTCATTAGGCCAGTCATAGAGTACAATGCCCCATTTGGCATGTACCTCACTAGACACCTGCAACAACAGTGGAGAGGCCATAAAACTACTTCACAAAGAAGATCCTATGCCTTAAACACTTGTCCTATATGGACAGACTCAAAAAACTCCAACTATTCTCTGTCTCATATTGCCTACTTAGAGGCGATCTCTGCTTGAGTTACAAAGCCTTGTCTGACCTAGCTCTGTTAGAAGTGCTACATCTAAAGAAATCCCAATCCCTCCACACTACATGTTCCAGAGACCTCAACCTCATTACCACAATCAACAGAACATGCTGGAGGGACAGGTTCATAACCCAGAGACTGTCCATGCTATGGAATAAACTTCCCATACATGTCAAGCACAGCACCTCACTGGCCCTCTTCAAGAGAAACCCTGATGAGTCCCCTGATGAGTGGATGGGAAATAGAAAATTCATCCCGGGGATCACTCCAGTGGCTCTACTCGACAGAGGCACTGGGAACTCAGTTTGGGTGGCGTGATGCCAGGGTAATCCTGGGGGCTAGGCTTGTAAAGGCTCCAGAGCCATTAGCCTAGTACACACCTATGAACGTATTACTAATCCTGAGATATTTTTCAATGTTATTTAAAATGTGAGTAGTTAGATGGTCTTTGATTTGATTAAGTGTTTACCAACGAGACAACAGTGATTACTTTGTTTTGAATATTTTTTTTCTGTTAATACATGGTTTTGTTGTTTGTTCTTTCAGTTTGTTTTTAATGGAGTGTGCTTCACAAACCTTTTTTTGTCTTTGGCTTTCACAAGATAAAATAATGCAACATGAGTGGATATTTACATGCTTTTAACACAGGCGTAATTTTAATCTCATTCAAACCTGGTGTTTGTCAGCATGTAATGTCATAATCCATTTATATTCCATATTCTCAGTTTGTTACTAAACACTACCTACCCCACATCACTTGCAGGACAGTAAACTTAGTTATGTGTGTCATCTGTATCTTCAATGTATTTGTATAAGGCATTGGTTTTAACATGCCTTCCATACCTCTCATCTGTACAGATTTTCGTAGAATGTCCATATTTTTGCGTCATATTTTTGGTCCATTTTTCACAAAGTTGTGTTTTTTTCTTGCAAATTAGTGACAAATCATTAAACGCTGAAATTAGAAAATTTCAACAACAAACAATTGAGTTTCAAAGTTCATAGCCTTCCAAAGATTCATGTTATTCTATCAACTTTCTAAGTTTGTAAGAGCAGTATTTAAAAATTGTCCCTATTTTGGGCCTTTGTCCCACTTTTATTTATGGTTTTGTCCAGATTTCTTGCTCTAAGAGGTTGAGAGGTATGATGCCTTCTAATAAATGAGAGGTGATTCCCTATACATTATTTCGCTTCCTTATTGTCTTTACTGCATAATAAGCACTACATGAAGTATATTTGTTTTATATTTTTATTCTTACCTGATTCAGTTTTATCTTCTTGAGCCTTCCGTCTATCCTGTTTTGTTCAAAAACACTTATACAGAGCAAGGTAGAAGGACATGAAAGGTTAAGTCATATGGACAAAGGCATAGCTGTAAAATACATCCTTTTAATTTTTTTGGCAATTGACAGCTTTTTTTCTTGTAGTTTCCTCAACTTCTACTTCTGTGAGTGGTGAAGTTTTGTGAGCCTTAAGTTGGTCCTTGGTAATCAGCATTTAAGTTCTGTGACTGGATTTTCCAATGTTTGATTTGTGGAGGTCCTTTGTTTTGGGCTAATATGCATTAAGGTGTTTCTGCCAAAGAATTGATGACTTGTGAAGCCTTGCTGAATTTATTGTGACTGCAGTTCTGGATGTTATAAATACATATATATGTGTGTGTGTGAATGTTTGTGTGCTTAGCCACTCATTGGTTTCAGAATTGTTGGTAGAGGAGGTATGTTATAAAATACCTTTGACCTCTTTTATGCCCCTAAGGTGTCCATATGGTAGAGTCAAGTAGACATTTGCACTGTGATAGAAATCATAACAGCTGCTCTTTGTATAGATTTTGGAGTTTGTTAGCATTAGATCCCCCCACCGCTTCATAAACTTGTTAGTCAACATCCTTCAGACACTAGTATTGGGTAAAACGTGTCTTTTCAAGCAGAACACCTAGTCTGCAGCTGAATATAATGCAAATATTTCTATTGATATGTTCCTCGGTGTATTATTTAAAGGAAGAAAACACATCAGGTCTAATACTTCTGCATCTATTGCATAAGAGAATGTGGTATGTTACTGGCTATAATCAGTTACAGAAATGTTAATTATTGATTGCACAGAAGATTGCATGTCAGAGTATGAAAGTAGAGGACTAGGCTTTAGATAAAAAGAATTTTAATATATAGACAATACTGCAAGTCACTTGTGAATTTCAGGAATAAATGTTTATTTGATCTTACTTGTCAGCTGAACATGACTGTGTAACTTTTAGTAGTGCTTATGCATTTCCCTTGCATCAGTTATGATCTTTGAAATGAACTATGTTTGTCCTATTATTTGTGTCACTGTGGTCAGAAACTGAAAAAATGTACATTTCACCAGGTTATTTATCTTACTTTGACGTTCCCTAAACAATACAATGCATTTGCAGTACTGTACGTAGTTTTAACTAGTTTGTTCTACTGCAAAAATGACATGATTAAGGGCAGGTACTGACACAGCTTCACCTTTTTTCTCACACAATGTGTTCTGTGTCCCAAGAAGATGAGATTAATCTTACTCATTCATACATGATTTTTTCCCCATTAACTTAGAATAGCAGTGCTCAAAATTAATGGTTACCTTCAGGATCTCTGAGCAGACTGTTGTGAACTCTTTTACCATTGACGCACTCTGGTTTGTGCTCTTTGTCAAGCTCTAAACACGTTGCAATTAACCCTTTCATCTTCAGTTAAAAGTAGTGCTTTAAATAATTTTTTGCAAGATAATAAATTAGCTGCAGGGCTAGTTCTCA
This sequence comes from Protopterus annectens, assembly GCF_019279795.1. Lineage (NCBI taxonomy): Eukaryota > Metazoa > Chordata > Ceratodontiformes > Protopteridae > Protopterus > Protopterus annectens. The sequence goes on along the minus strand of NC_056737.1, from coordinate 858,217,266 downwards.
GTCCTTCAATTATTATGGCTTTCTGGTGTCAGGTTTTGTGACATTCTAGCCATAACTGCACTCAGTCATTACATAACAAAAGCTCTGTGGCCCCAGTAGGAGAGAGGGCAGGAAGGCAGCCATGAATGATTGTGTACAACTGAAACAGTATATGAAACTCGTGAAAGAAGGGGTGCAGATGCTTGCTGTTGTGTTGGTTTATCCTTGGCTGGAAACTTCGAAAATTTGATTTACTAGTAAGAGTCTGAGACAAATTCTAAGGAAAGTGTAACATTTTTTCCCCCAAACTCAGTGTGTTATACACTGAGGGAATTGAATAGCACAGAATTGCCATAGAAAAGGAGAAGTTACTAAGTCATGTTTCATATGTGGCAGTGTAGAGATCATTTTGTAGAAAGGAAAATATACATCTGATGATGTTAATCCTTGTTCATTCCTTACGCATGGGTATCGGTTCTGAGCTCGGAACCGAGCCGGCCCTTTTCCAATCTCGCATCAGCCACAAACTCTCGAGCTAAACTCTTACCCATAATTCCCCTCTCCCTGTTGCCCCAGATTTCGTTTGCTGCATCGCAGTTAGGTCGTGTCAGGCTACTTCTCTTGAGCTAAGTACAAATTTTTGATCTTTTCAAAACTTTGACTAAACCTTTTGAGTAAAAAAGTAGTTATTTAGTTATTTCTTACCTTATCACACCTAGCGAATACTCCTTGTGCTCTTATTTTGTTTTTTTCTTTCTCTTACCGACAAGGTATTTCTTTCCCTTTACCATCATTGGTAAATCTTTCTGGGCCTTGCCTTTGGGTAATTCCTTTTTGGTAACCCTTCTTTCCCTTTCTTTACTATGACAGATAAAAAAGACAGTCCCGGTTTTAAAAGATGTGTGGAATGTGCCCATAAATTGCCTGTCTCTGATGCACATTCTTTGTGCTTATTGTGTGGATGTGCCTCATTTAACAGTTGACCGCCTTGCGAGATTTGTAAGAATTTCACTAATAGGACTGTCATTGAAAGAAAGAATACGTTGATTTTAAAAGGGCTACTTAAATCTTCCTTTTCAGAGGCTATTTCTGGGACAGAGGTCTCATCTCCTCCAAGCTCCCACAAGAAAAGGAGTAATGATTATAAAAAATCTAAGTCTCTTCCATCCTCTCCGGCTGGAGGCCCTATGGAACCAAGACCAAAAAAACCTAAGCTTTCCACTACGGATTTGGCCTCTTCGGCACCGATGATTTTGGAGCCTAGTTATTCGGTTCCGAGTCCATCAGCGCTATCTACTTTTTCGGCACCGAGTAGTGTGGCTCATACAGCATCGGAACCGAGGGGCCCCCTCGGTTCAGACTCCTTCATTGGCACCGACAGTACCAATAGGTGTGTCGACGCCAGTCTCCCTTTCGGTTCAGATCATCGATTCGGCACCAACTACTCACTCAGCACCGACCATTCCCTTTCTGTTGCAGACTCTCTTGACACCGCCAGTTACTACTTCGGTACAGACCTCGTCAGTGCAGACATTACCTTCGACATGGATGGTTCCCTTGGGGCACACTACTGTGGCTCAGGCCATGCCAACTCCTCTTTTTGCAGTACAGTCTCCCACTGTTGTGGTGGGCACCGAACTTCCAATTCCAACTTTGGATAAACCTGATTCTCCTTCAGTTATATCTGTGGGATGCACTAGAAGCATCTCTGAACACAATGTGCTGTGTCTTCTGGATTAGTTGCACCTGGCTAGAGGTATTCTTCCTCCCAGGACCTGTACTTCCTCGGGAGGTGACCATTCTTCATCAGAGCCCCCGTCACCGTCTTGGAAGCCCCTTACTAATAGCACAGTCTTCACCTGCGGTTCACCTTTTGGATCTCACTAAGGAGCCTCAGTTGCCTTTGTGGCAGGATTCTCTTGCCACTACCCAGGATGCTAACTGTGGTGCCCCTTCTTCGGCTTTCCGCAGCCATCCTGGGACTCTGAGTCAGGAGAAGACTATTGCATTAGCTGACATTTATATACTATCAGTGCCTCCGCTTTTTACACTAGAACACTGGGCTTGAGAGCCTCAGGACTTACCCACACAGGAGGCCCCTATTGAGCTGTCTTCCCCAGTTCCTCCCTCTGAGGAAGTTCATTGAAAGTCTTCATGTAAGAGGAAACACATTGACTCCACTGAGGAGTCCCTCACTGAAGACCCAAACTTGGATGATGGGGAAGGGTCCTCTAGGTCACCCACTGAGGTATCCTTCGGAAGATATCCCAGAAATCCTGAAACAGAGAGGTGATTGGCAGCCCTCTAACCCAACCTCTGAAGACTGTGTTCCTACAGGCCTTTCGTGCCTGGCTCCCTAGTTCCTGGGTTACTCCACCTGCCAACGAGCTGGCCCGGCTCATCGTGCAGCATACATGGAAGGCTCCTGATACAGCTGAGGCCATTCCCCGGAGGCCAGATAAACTTTTTTCCCTTCCTGAGAGTGACCCCATTGGTCCAAAGGTCTTCCGGTAGATGCCTTGGTGGTGGCGGCCTCAAGTAAAAAGGACCTGGTGGACGAAGAAAGACAGACTGTTCATCCACCCAACAGAGAGTCTCAGGCTCTGGACAGAATTGGGAAGCATACCTTTGCATCAGGGACCTTTGCAATCAGGGCTCTGAACTACATGACACATTTTACCATGCTTCAAAGAGTCTTGATCTCTGGGCTGTCTGAAACATTGGCTGGTGCTGTGTCTGATGAGGTCTGTGACAAAGTGGCCTCTCAGTTAGCCACCATTGAATCTATTTCTAACTCCTCTATGCGTCTCACTTATCATGCATCAGAAGGAGCATCTATAGCAGTGGGTGCAGGCATTGTTCTGAGATGACTTGCCTGGATGCACTTGTGTGATTTCGCAGAACCCTTCAAGGCTTCCTTTATCAACGCTCCAGTTAAAGCCTCTTCGTTGTTTGGTCTCAAAGTTAAAAGCACACTGGTTAGATGTGAACAGGACAGTAAGATCCTTTCTGCCATGGGTGTCCGTTACTCTTCCCCTCAACGGGCTTTCTCCAGAAACCAAAAGAGTGGGAAGATATGGCACAAAAAAATCTCAGGGCTTCTTCTGACACACAAGCCGATTTTTCCCCTATTGGCAGAAGAGGAAATTCTCAGGGAAGAAGCCCCTTTCGGGGCAGAAGAGGTCTGTTTAACCAGGGTTCCAGGGATTCTTTCACTGGCCAACCCTACCAGCGCTCCTGAGTAGCAGCCCAACTGCTTTCTCGGATCATGGTCATTTCTCTTTGTACCCTTCTACCTGGCTAACCGTCACCACCGATTCTTGGGTACAAAAGATAATACCCAGAGGTTACCATATCCCGTTCGATCTTTATCCCGACACTTTAAGGAAATTACCCGACGTACCACCCAGTCAAAGGGTACAGGCAGCATTAGAGATGGCAAAGCTGCTAAGCAAAAGAGTCATCCAAACAATCCCATTAGACCAGATAGGATCCGGATTCTACTCAAGACTATTTTTGGTGCCAAAAAAGACCGGAGACTGGAGACCAATTTTGGATCTCAGTGTGTTAAATAAATTCGTAAAGGTACAGAAATTCCGGGTGGTCACTATACAGTCTATCCTCCCACTTTTGGAAAAAGACAACTGGACGTGCTCTATAGATCTTCAGGATGCATACTACCACATAAAAGTGGACAAACAGTCAAGGAGATTCCTTCGCTTCTGTATGGGAACCAGTCATTATCAGTTCCGAATACTGCCCTTCAGACTCTCTACAGCCCCCAGAGTGTTCACAAAGTGCATGGCAGTCGTCACAGCGTTCCTACTACTACAGGGAATCCAGGTTTTTCCATACTTAGACGACTGGCTCATCACCGCCTCCACCAGTTGTCTATTAGAAAAAGCCCTGGCTTTCTCTCTTCACACCGCAGTAAGGCTAGGCATAACCATAAATTGGCAAAAATCCAATTTCACCCTGTCTCAATCCACAGAGTTCAAAGGGGTCCTCCTGAACACAAAGAAGAGAGTTTCCATTCCGGAGCACAGAATTCAAAGATTGAGACAACAATTGATTCCAATCCTCTCAAAGGAGAAATCCTCAGCTCATTCGGTTCTACAGCTGTTGGATTCCATTGCAGCCTCCATTACAATTGTTCCCCTGGCCAGGTTTCACATGAGGCTTCTACAGTGGTTACTACTCACTCAGTGGTACCCCTTTCAGCTCCCTCCTTCAGCCAAGATTCGGATAACTCACAGGTGCTAGCAGGACTTAAATTGGTGGTTGTCTCGGAATCCGCTTCAATGGTCCCGTACCTTCTCCCCCCAACAGCCCACGGCCACCTCCCAGATGGGGTGGGGGGGCCTATTTCAGGGAAAGATTTCCAAGGTACGTGGTCCAAAATGGAGGCCCATTTGCATATAAATATTCTAGAGTTGAGGGCTGTGCTTCTGGTGTTGCAAGCATTTTATCCCCTGTTGCCGTCTGGGACAATTGTGATTCAATCAGTCAACATGACGGTGGTCTGGTACATCAACAAGCAAGGCGGAACAAAGTCGTATCCCCTTTGCCGAGAGGCCATGAGATTATGGCAATGGGCGATGGCTACCAACCGCTTTCTTCTAGCAACACACATTCCCGGGAGTTCCAACATGATGGCAGACAGACTCAGCAGGTGCATTCTTCAACCTCATGAGTGGTCCCTGAATCCCTTGGTAGCGGCAGAGATTTTCAACCGCTGGGGTCTTCCTTGCTGCGACCTCTTTGCTTCCCCAACCAGCTACAAATGCAGCAGTTTTTTTGCCCTGATTCCCTCTCGGGGACAGTCACCCAGGGGACGCTCTAGTCCACGTTTGGCCCTCGGGTCTACTTTATGCATTTCCTCCTCTTCCCCTCATTCCCCAGGTCCTGAAGAAAACCTGCCGGTTGAAGAGCAAATTAATCCTCATAGCGCCATTTTGGCTTCATCAGATTTGGTTCCCCTTCCTGTGGCTTCACTTGCTAGATCAACTGTGGACTCTCGATCCAACCCCAGACTTGATCTCCCATCCGCAGAACCTGATTCACCCCAACCTAAATAGCCTAAAGCTCACAGCTTGGCTCCTCCACTTCCTGTGATTGCCAGGCAGAATGATCTATCCTTACCTGTATGTGACATCCTCATTGCATCTCATAAGACGTCTACCAGAAATACATACCTCAGCAAGTGGAAGAGGTTTACTATCTGGCTAAAAGAAAAACAGATAGATCCTTTCTCAGCACCAATGCCCGTAGTGCTAGAATATCTATCTGATTTATTCCAGTCTGGTCGTTCTTCTTCCACGATCAGAGTTCACTTGGCTGCCATTTTTAATTTCCACAGTGGGGTCCAGGATTCTTCTCTAATGTCTCCCAAATTATGCAGGACCTTCATAAAAGGTGTTTTTCATCTAAAACCTCCCTTTAGAGAACCCACTCAACCATGGGATTTGGCTTTAGTCTTACAAGCTTTGACAACGTCACCCTTCGAACCAGCTTCTTCTTGCGACTTTAAATACTTGTCTTGGAAGACTTTATTCTTAGTTGCCATTACTTCTGCCAGACGTATCTCTGAACTTCAAGCCTTGTGCATCAAGAAGCCATATCTGACCTTTCATAAGGACAGAGTGTCATTGAGAACTAATCCTACCTTTTTGCCCAAAGTGATTTTTGACATGTCCATTAACCAAACCATTGAATTGCCAGTTTTCTTTCCCGATCATTCAAACACAGGAGAGTATTGCCTACATACCCTAGACATTCACAGACAACTTTGTTTCTACTTGGACAGAACTAAAGCTTCTCACAAGTCAAATTAGCTTTTTTGGACCTAGATTAGGATGTCCTGTTTCCAAGGTCACGTTGGCTAAGTGGTTGAAAGACTGCGTGACCTTTATTTACAGCAAGCATAATGTTCAGTTAACTACCACTGTCAAGGCTCATTCTACTCGGTCAGTAGCAACCTCAGCTGTTTTCCATGCTAGAGCTTCTTTACATGACGTTTGTGCAGCTGCTACGTGGGATAGACCACATACCTTCATCAGCCATTACAAATTAGATCTTGCTTCCAGGGGAAGAGCATCATTTGGCTCTATGGTGCTCAGGAACGTCCTTCCATGAGGGTCTCCCAAGAAATAAGGTAGCTGGGGACTCTGTCCCATGTGTAAGGAATGAACGAGGATTAACATCATCAGATAAAGAAGTTATGTCTTACCATAATATTCCATCTGTGATGTTGATCCTCATTCAGTCATTTCAATCCTCCCTCCATCCCCCTCCTGAGGCTTATAATGGATCTCACCTTCCAATTCAGGTAGGTCAGTTGACCAGAGGTAGCCTCTACCTTCTTTTGACTTGCAAACTCAATCTGAGGTAACAGGGAGAGGGGAATTATGGGTAAGAGTTTAGCTCGAGAGTTTGTGGCTGACGTAAGCTTGTAAAAGGGCTGGCTCGGTTCCGAGGTCGGAACTGATTCCCATGCTTAATGACTGAATGAGGATCAACATCACAGATGGAATGTTATGGTAAGGCATAACTTCTTTTTTCGGAAGAAGAAATATTATTTTTAAGATGCAATTGTTACTTAAATGGTAAAGAAGAGGGCTTGAAAAACACTACATTTTTTTGAACGTGTATGCATGTCTGTGGGAGTGCATCTTTCTTAGTTATTTATACATATGCAGAAGATAAATCATTTCCATATAATTTTACAGGTTTAATTAGCATTATCTGTATGAAAGTCCGTAGAAACAAAATTCAGAGTATTTTTGACCCATCACATTTGTATGGTGTCTTGTGAATACAATATAGTTAAGTACTGGATTTTGGTTCTTTGATCTGTTAACTAATTACTGTATTTGGGAAATTAATGATAAAATGGGAAATGGTTATTAAATGTTTTTAACAAAAGTTATTTTATTATATTTATGACAACATGGGGTGTCCTGATGAAATATTGAACATCCAAATTAAGTTTATCTAGTTAACGTAGAGGAATCTAAAATTCATGTTAAGCAAACTTTTCATGTGAAACTACCATTATAGGTTAAAAAAACCAGGTGGGATTTAATAAGATGCCTATAAAATTAATCAACCACTCAATTTTATACTTATTTATATATTGTGCATTAGAGGTGGTACTTGCAAATTTTCTCTTAACATTGTGATCCAGATCAGGCCCAAAGTAAATTATGTTAGGAGGAGCTTCTGATTGGAAATCCTTTATAAACTAGTGGAATCCTTCTAAGGGCAATATACCTGATCTTTATTTTCTAATGAGCAAATACTCCACTATACAAGGTGTCACTTAGGGAAGTGGATACACCCTGTTGTTGAAACTTGTTGAATGTAACTGAGTAGTTTGATTTAAAAAAAAAAAAATGTTCTGTTAGCATCATAGACTGGTCCTGACCTGTGTAGCCCTTCTCCAAGGTTGGTGTCTTAAATATTTATAGGGTGGTTTTCCTGTAAGTTCCTTATTCTCATCTGTCAGTCAATATATGTTTAGGCAGCATGGTCATACCATGCCGCTGAACATATAGACACCATTGAATTATGTTGTAATTCATGATGTCCCTTAAATAAACAACATACTCAAATATATGCAGTTTAAACGGTCTAACAGTATTTTTATAGTAGAATGATATACGTTTTAATTTTCATCCTGAAAGTAATCTAGTTAACATTTTTGGAGTGAAAATGCATCAACTATGCACACTAGTACTTGCAATGATTAATTATTGTACTAAGGAGGGAGTTGTATGCTTAAACTTCTGTCAGTCAGATGCTGTATGACTCTTGGGTCAACGGAGAAAGCACTGCTTCTGCTGCGGTTAATGTAGCTGCAGAAGCACAACTCTTGCACTAAAGCATATATTACAAAATGCATACCACCAATAACAAAATGATTTAAAAATGAGTAACAAAACATTGAGAAAATAAATAAAAACGGAGATCACAATTCAGGGTCTGACACAACAAAAATATATTTTGGCTTACAATACATGACAAATGTTGCAATATCTGTCAGTGCATAAGCAGTGTGGTTTGAACTGAGTAAGAGAAATCATCACAAACTGCAAGCATTGTACCTCTCCAAAATGAGAAGAATTTATTGCAATAAAAAACAAACAGAACGCATTATAGACTCTTAGAATATATCGGCACCATAGCTCAAGCCTATTTTTAGGTGCATCATGTATTAACTAGAATGGATCAGTAGATATAGGGTTAAACGACTGAGCATACTGATGTATTGCACATCCTCGGGGTGAATGTGATGTTGCCTAGAATGTCAGTAGATGAGATAACTGACCTTGGCTAGGCAATCTTGAATACAGACAGTTTCTATATGACGCAGATGTAGGAAACAAGTGCTAACATGGGTTGTGCAGGGAGGCAGTTCCAATAGCACTCGGCAACGAGGTCATGCTGACGCTGATCAATATTCTTGAAGATGTTGGCTTCTGATATTTTCCAGATGAGTCTAATAAAAGGTCAGGGTAAATATATGAATATATTGTGGTGTGTTGCCGTTCTTCAGGTTTAAATAGGTATACTTGCAATGAAAATGAAAAAGTCTCATCTAGGATAAGGTACTCCACTCCTCAGTAGCCTTGAACAGAATAGTAGGTAGAAAACTTCAGTCTGTTTATCCAAACAAGCAAGTGTTTCATGTGACTCCTCAAGACTTTCTTCACAATGCAGGATAACTGCCTTTATCACTTACTGAATGAAAGGATGTCCACCAAACTTCCTGTTTCTGGAGCTTGTCACTCCCTGGGACTCCTTTTGGGTTCCTCTCTCAACTCAGAAAAACAGAAATTTAACTCTTAGTAGGGTAATCTGCCTGAAGTAGCTCTGCCAACAGCTGATTACTTAAAAGTGCAGCCTTCCCTAGACTGAGCAGCCATAAGTGTGTCACCATATGACTGTATAAAGGCAGTAGTAAGAAAACACACTAACAGTAGTTATCCATCATTTTTCCATATGTCTACATAAAAATCACCAGCAAAGGTCATCAGCCATGTTTCTATATACCTACATAAAAGGCACTGACAGAAGAACTTATCAGTAAGTTTTCTGTATATCTAAAAAGACACCACCAGTGTCTCAACATATAGTACAGGTACAGCTCCTGTTACACAGTAGAACTAAAATTCAGCAAAAGTTATATATATATAGATATCGACATATGGATCCCTTGAGTTTCATTGCATTCAGTTTAATCAAGGTTTTGAATGTCAGGCCTGATTCATCAAAGCCCCATCGATAACTTGGAGCTGTGAAAGCAGGACTTTGGGAACTATGTTAAAACCTGTCCTCAGCATTGTTTAGGAAGGGGCAGAGTTTGGATTAGCAATTATTACTAAGGCTCCGCCCTCGTACCAATGTAGTAATGGGTATTGTCGCTAATCCTAATGCTACTCCTTTCCAAACCATTACCCTACACCTTATTTTAATATATATCTTTCTGTAACACTGTCGCTACATATGCAAGAAACACTCTGACATATAAACACTAACAACTCTACATCTGTAATTACCTAACCCTAACATACATATACTCGCACACAAACATGCAAAACCTATCCCTGACCCTAACTCTAACTTTTACACACACACACACACACACCTACATGCACAAACACTCTCACAACCTCCAGTCCCACACACTTTTCTTAAAGAAACATTTCCTCGATGTTTTGACCATTCACTTATCCATAGGGTCGACATAAAACACCACCCCTAGCATTTTGCAACCAAACTGATATTCAGTATGGTATTACATAGTTTGTGTGTAGGTTAATGCATGGATTTACTCATACCTGCTTTTGTTTTACTTTGGTTTTATACATGTGTGTCTGTGTGTGTGTATGGATCTACTTTTCTTCATCGAAAATACATTTGTTCAAAAAAAGAAAAGTAGATCCCCACTTCAGTGAAAGCGCACATCAACGAAACTGCACTTTCACTGCAGTATAGCCACCGGATCCCTGTCGGAACAAAAAACACAAAAAAAAAAACATCTTTTGCTGGGGGGCAAGCCCCCCTGCACCCCCCCACTTTAATATCCTCACTCTGAGATTGCACTACAGTGGGGAAAAGGGAATATTCCCTTATCCCCTCTTTACCACGATCTCAGCACTAGTTTGCTTAGTTGTACATCAACACTAAACGTTGATGTACATCTAAGATTACATGCAAACTGCATGTTTTTATAACTGCTTTGTTTTTTTTTTCTTATTTTTATCTTCACACGAAAGTGCCCTAGCAAATTTACATTTCGTTGAAACGTAAATTCGTTGTAGTGACCAGATCCCATATATATATATATATATATATATATATATATATATATATATATATCTATATATAGTTACAGTTTGGAATCTCGAAATACTGAGATATCGAATTTCAGTATCTCGAGACCAAAGTGTCGAAACTGCAGTTGCACGAAACTGCAGTATCCCGAAGCCGGAAATGTCAAACCTGTGGTAGTGATGGAGCTTTAGGTAAGTGTTATTTTTTAAAGGGTTTGCGGTAGGGTTTGTGGGTATGTGAGTGTGTTTGGAGTGTGTAGTGGTGTGTTTTCTTTGTTTTGGTGGTTAGTGCGACCTCGGAGTTAGTATATATAAGTAGCGGAGGTGTGGGGTGTGCGGGGGGGCTTGCCCCCCTGCTTTTAGCTACAGTTGGTGTTTGTGTTTGTTCTTATGTGTTTTGTTTTAGTTTCTTGTAGTGTCGGGAGGTAGGTGTGTTTGTTTGTTTGTGTGGTGTAGTGTTTTGCTCTTTTGACTTTCGCGGTTGTGGTGTTTCGGTTTTGTAAGGTTTCATCTTTATAGTCTCGAGGTACTGAAATTCGAAATTTCAGTATTTTGAGACTATAAAATTACTATATATATATATATATATATATATATATATATATATATATATATATATAAATTATATACACACATAAAATACACAAGTACTTATCACAAAAAAGCCAAAAGTATGGTTACAGTCCACAGGACCAAGGAATTCCACTAACCAGAACTACTTTTCAACAAATGGCTTTTTTCAGTGCACATTGTGAATACAAATAAGAATATTACTTTATGTATAATGTCAGAAATAGCCACTTGACATTTTAAACCAATGACAAGTGAATGAAAGTACTTTAGTATAACCACTTCTGTTAAGAATTAACTACAGTGACAAAAATTATTTTGCAAATAGTTTTCAAAGTAATGCTTTATAATACTAATACTTAATTTACTTAAAAATAGCTTGTCTCTAACAACACAGAACTCACGAAATTCATTAACCACATCACAAAAGAATAGAGTGATAATTTAGTGCTATCTAGTGGCAAGAATGTATAACCACATATGATAAAAAAAAAACTCTTCATGGGCCACATTAAATATCAGACTCACAAATATATTCTGCCCAGTACTATTCTGTTGGTAAAGTAATTTCTTGATAATGAAAAATATATTCATATCATGAGAAATATATGCGATATGATAACTATTAAGTAGTACAAATGACCAGTCGTGGTGAGGGAGGTTGGCAGGGGGGAAGGAGGGGTTGGCATAATGGTTAAAGTGTTCACCTTGCAGATGCAAGGTACAGGGTTTGATTTTGGCCCCTAGTTATTAACAAATCTTATAATAATCTGCAGACGGATAGCCTAGTTTTTTTTTTTTTTTTTTTTTTTTGACGTTGGGGATTGGTATATGTTTACCTCACAGACACAAAGCACAGGGTTTGATTCTTATATTTGGAAGGGAAAATGGCTAGGCTTAAAAGGGCCCAGAAAGGCAACTAGCCTGGTACTTCCTATGAACCTATGATGGCAGTGCTTCTTGCTATAGATGCATTAAAAGACTTGGATTGCTTCTAAAATGATATGGCCTACAAAGGTGGCATATGTATATTTTTGCACTTGGTCTGTTTCATTGATATTTAACACTTCTATGATGCATTTATTTATTTGGTTGATTTTATATCACTTGCTAAGGAAACTCCATATATTTGTTACTGTAGTGCTCTTAGCTTGTTTTAACAATATTCTGATGTTTCCTAACCTCCTCTGATACTGCAAAAGCAGTTCTGAGTGAGTCTGCCAAAATATTTCTAAGTTTTGCAAAGTTTTTGTGTGTTGTGAGCATTTCTCAGGTTAGTGAACTTATTTCCAAGGATTCCTGATATTGCAGGAATCCTAACTTGTGTTGTAAAGCATTTGTTACTGCACTTGAGCTCCACTTGAGCTCAAAGCCAGTTTGTTTTCCATTGGAAGGGTTCTTTTGCACGCTGATAGGAACAGAAAGCTATATTCAACCAATCCAAGGTGTGGGAGGTACAGGTCAATAGCTTATTGTGTTTTTACCTGATTGGCCTGATAGTTTAACTTTCTAAAAGTCTTTCATCCTGCTCGTATAAAAAGCGGACACGATTTCATGGGCTTGCATATAAGCAGACCGCTCCAGTTTAAAATCCTCTATAGAAAATGTTCTCCATACTCTCCTACTGTTTACAGCTGCATGAAGAGTTTTTGTGCTGAGGGTGATACCACTGCACGTCATTTAATAGTATACTAATAAACACTCTCACTTTGACCTTTGTGACTCTCCCTTATTCCTTCCCATCTAAAAATTGTGTTTCCTTGCCTTACATAGCATAGATTCAGACCTGCTGAATCTAGACTGTTCGGTATCACTGTGCTCTTAGACCAGCCATCTTACATTAAGAGGCCCTCCCTGCACCCCTGTGGCAGAAGTATGTAGCTCAGGACCCATTTGAGTTGGGGATTCCTAGAGAAAGACTCTTTTTGTGGCTTTCCCATTGGTAGTTGTGTTAAAACTGTTTACATTTGCCTGTATGTAACCCTCACATCTCATGGTTTTGCATTCAGTTTACTGGAGCTGCTTAACATTTAATAACTTTAGCCAAAGGTCTGGAGTGCATCTGCACTGCAATCCAAGGCATCCACTAAAAAAGACGAAAAATTAGTATATTTTAAGCCAGCACTGCACTTTAATTGTGTTTAATTGCATTACTGCTTCATTTTTGCTGTTTGTGACTGCTTTTTACTCTGCATTTTGGAATTGTGTTTCATTGCCTCATATAACATAGGCTAGATTCAGACCTGCTGAATCTAGACGGTTTGTTATCACTGTCCACTTAGATCAGTGAACTTACATTAAGAGGGCCTCCCTGCACCCTTGTGGCAGAAGCGTGTAGCTCAGGACCCATCTAAGTTGGGGATTGCTGAAGAAAGGTTCAGTTTAGGGCTTTCCTGTCGGTAGTTGTGTTAAAACTATTTAAATCTGCCAGTATATAAGCCTTGTGTTGGTGCTGGTTTTCATTTCGTTTACCAGAGCTGCCACGTGCATCTCCACTGAAATCCAAGACATCCCCTGAAAATAAAAATGAAATGTATATTTTAAGCCAGCACTGCACTTTAACTGTATTTAATTGAATTGCTGTTTCATTTTCTTGTTTGTGACACCAGCTAGCCCACTTCCATCATTTCTCTTGCCAGCTTGAGTGATATGGGCATCTTGAGGCAATATAGCAATTGCTTCTTGACTGACAACCATTTACTCCTAAAGCAAACTAACACCCTATGTGAGAGATGCAAATACACTGTGGAATTGGAGTCAATTCTCTCACATAAAAAAAACTAGACGTCAAACGGGTTGTCAGCACACACATTTCACTGCTCATGCAAACATCACCTCTCACACAAAATAAGGTCACAATACATAAACCCACATGTGCAGAGGTACTCACTAAAAGCCTACCAAAAGAACAAGAGACCTCCCAAATGCAGCATACCACCCACACTCACCATTAAGCATAAAGACACCACTATACATATCAACACACACATCTGTGTCTCAACAAATAAGCCCTAAGGCAAAACACATCAAAAGTTTTGGTCATAGGTGACTCTATAGTGAGACACACAGATGTCCCCATCACCAGACTGCCCAAGGAGAAGGTCACAGTTAGCTGCCTATCAGGTGCCAGGATCTTACAAGTCACGCATGCACTCAAATCACTCAACAACAAGTACCATTATGACTCTGTCATAATCTATGTTAGAGTGAATGACTTGAGACATACCTCTCTGGACTATATGAAAAGAGAAATGATGGAACTCTCTGATTATGTGTCCCAGACAGGTATGTCCCTAGCCCTAAGCAGTATCCTACCCTCACCCATGATGATGCCACAATATAAACAAAAATTGATTGACTTCAACAATTGGCTCAGCTCTGATGTCAGTCCAGGGGGATCCAGTATCTGTCAGCCTGGGAAGATATGGTAGACAGACCTCGCTGCTTTGCTAGAGGTGGTTTGCACCTGTCCCCTCTAGGCTTTCGGATACTAGCAAAGTCCCTTGCCTCCATAAAGTGCCTTTTATGTCAAAGCAACAAATTTTCCAATGTAACAAAATCTAATCGAGACAAACTTAGGGTTTGTGCTGCTTAATGCTAGGAGTTTAAATATAAAACTGCAGTCCCAGGAAACACTTCTCACCTTGGAGGATGCTGACATCTGTGCAGTTACTAAAACATGGTTCAGTGCCACTGAGAGCACCCTGGCCGTGCAAGGCTACAATGCCTTCCACAAATTCAGACCTCAAATGAGCCTGAAGCAAAGGTGGATGTGTATCCATCTTCATTAAAACAAAATACACTTCGAGGCTGGTCAAACAGCATGGGTCTCTCAAACTACTCCATGTACAATTAACTATTGAGAAAGTACCGTACCAAATCATTGCTAACTATAGATCCTCCACCATGAACCAGGATAAACACACCGCCTACCTCAATGTACTGGAATCTCTCACCATACAGCTCAACACCTTAGTCATGGGAGATTTCAACTATCCTTCCATAGACTGGAGGACATACACGAGCAAAAACACAGTCATCCAGAGGTTCTTAGACTTTAACACAAATGCTCTGGAACAGATAGTCTGCACCCCCACTAGGGGCTCTAATGTTCCGGACATAGTACTCACCAACATGGGGGGGGGGGTCACTGTTGTTCCCCATGCTTTTAGGTCAGACCACAAATTAGTCTCATTTGAAGTAACTGCTGGAACTGACACCCTCACAGGAACAAAAATTATAAAGAACTTCACCAAAATTAGCTACAGTGTACTAAGCGATGGTGTAAAAATCTTCATACCTCCCAGAATAGTAGACACCAATGACCAGTCTCTGTGAAGAAGTGTATGGAAATTCCCTGTACAAACACTTAAGCAACTGCATAAACTCTGCTGTACCTGACCATCTCAAAACCAGGTCTTCCTGTAAAAAGCCACTGTGTTGGATTTCAAGTATAAACAGATTACATAACAAGAGGAAGAAACTGTTGTCCAAAAGCAAGAGGGATATCACTCTCCAGTGAAAGAGTTCTCTCTTAAGCCTAAATGGGAAAATCAGAAATCTTGTAAAGTCTTCTAAAGCAAATTCCAAGGCTAAAATTGCATCCCTAGCCAAGGATGATCATAAGGCATTCTTTAACTACCTCTGTAGTATAAAAGGGAATGCCCAGCTATGTGCCAAGCTGTTTGTCAATGGGATCTCTCATACTACACCGTAAGATATCATCAACCTGCTAGCTGACAGTTTCAGTGCAAACTTCACCCCCCTATACCCACCTACCATACCCCAAAGCATACCTGACACCAGCCCTCTGCCTAGTATCTCTAGAGAACAGGTCATCTCTGCAGTCACCAAGGCCAAACACACAGCTTCATTTGGGACCAGGTAATATCCCAGGTTGTTTACTAAACAATCTCAAATGAGACCTAGTGGACCCACTTGGTGCTCTCTTTAATCATAGCTTGAAAACTGGCTATGTTCCTGCAGAATGGAGAAATCTGAAGAAGCGTGTCTTGGTAGCACGTGAAAGCACTCATTTTATTGTATGGAATAAACTTTTGTTATATGCTTTATTTCGTGGTGGTCCTACCCTGTTTTTTCTATATACAGAATGGAGAACAGCAATAGTAATCCCCCTGCACAAAGGGGGGGGGTCATCAACTGACCCAAGGAACTACAGACCCATAAGTCTAACCAGCCTCATCTGCAAGGCCATGGAAAGAATTATCATGGACCTTATCAACAAGGGTGTAGAGGACCTCCAAACGCTGGACCCAACCCAGCTTGCCTTTGTTAAAGGTAGATCATGCTTATTAAACCTGCTAGACTTCTTTGAGAATGTCACCAAAGCCATGGACAAAGGTAGGATGGTGCACACAGCCTGTCTCAACCTTGCCAAGGCTTTCAATACAATTCCCCACTCTGACATCATTGAGAAACTCTCCCAGATACCATTATGTTACTAGATGAGTAGCCAGTTGGCTCACTGACAGAACACAGCGTGTCACAATTGGTGACTGCACCTCCACCAGTAGGCCCATCACAAGTGGAGTACCACAGGGATCTGTGCTGGGCCTCTTACTGTTTGGCATCTATTTCAAAGAAGTCCAGGACAAAGTAGATGGCCTTTGGCTCGCCAAGTTCACTGATGATTGCAGACTGGGAACAATCATTCAGTCCCTCCAACAATGTCAACATATTCCAAGAAGAGCTAACAGAAACAGGTGATTGATGCCAATGCCATAGTGTAAAACTAAAGGCAAAAAAATACATTATTATTCCCTTTGGCAAAATGGAATTCCCTACAAATTACGATATTGACAGCACCCCCAAGTTCCAAACCAGTAGTGTGAGATTTGGGAACACAGGTTGGTAACAATCTGAACTTCGATCACCAAGTTTCCACAGTGGTAAGGAAAGCCTTCTACATAATGCACCTCATAAGCAAGGGCATAGCATCTAGGTCAAAGGAGGTTATAGCCCCACTGTACTCGACCCTCATCAGACCAGTAATAGAGTGTAATGCACCCTTTTGAGTGTTCCTCACCAGACACCTGCAGAGGCCTCAGAGGTTTCTCGCTAAGAAAATACAGGGACA
Source organism: Protopterus annectens (assembly GCF_019279795.1). Taxonomy (NCBI): domain Eukaryota; kingdom Metazoa; phylum Chordata; order Ceratodontiformes; family Protopteridae; genus Protopterus; species Protopterus annectens. The sequence goes on along the minus strand of NC_056737.1, from coordinate 858,200,283 downwards.
CCAAACCATGACCTACATGGACAGGCTGAAAGACCCGTCATTATACTCTGTATCTTATAGGCTGCTGAGAGGTGACTTGTGCCTGGCCTAAAGGGCAATCTCCAATGCTGCCCTAATGGAAATGCTGCACATCTGCAAGTCAAATGGCTCAAGTCACTCGCTGAAGGGATTTCAGTCTAGCTTGTGACATTAATAGATCATGCTGGAGAGACAGATATGTCTCCCAGGGACTGCCACTTTTCTGGAATAAACTCCTTGTTCATGTAAAACAGAGCTCCTCACTGACCCTGTTCAAACGCACCCTAGAGAACTGGATGGGAGACCGCAAATTCACTCTTGGGGTGGCACCCATGTCCCTCATGGACAAGGGTAGCCAGTGTTGATCACAGACCCACTCTGTTCATATGTTTGTTCTGTGAACCACTCAAAAATGAATAAATGGGGATACTTGTGATTAACATGGCCAGGCTTGTAAAGGCTCTAGGGCTGCTAGCCTAGTAACCTGCTGTGAACCGATGAGCCTATAAAATCTCAGTCCTGGAGAATGTAATGCCCAAAAATTAGTATGCCTCATATTTTCTTTTTTATTAAGAAGCTTTTTCTTATCAAATTTAAGTATTTGAGTAGCCCTGATAGCATCAATACATGTAAAACAAAAGAGTACATTTGAATGTTGATTTTTGTGTTGACATCACTTTTATGTTTCTTATACCTCACTTTACTAAGATGTAGCAAAATCTGTTATCTAAATTAGCAAGCTGTTTGACCAACATAGAATGCACTATATGTGCCTGTGATAAAGTTAGATAATGTGATCATTTTTAATGCCAAAAGATGTGCTTCTGTTTTTTGGATGAAAAAAAAATCATTTTTGCCAAAAAAGTGCAAAAAGTTTTGGCATAATGGCTATGGTCTTTGCCTCCCATGCACAAGGTGTACAATTTGATTCTGACCTCTGACCAATGCCTGTATGGAGTTTTCATCTTCTCCTTGTTTCCAGAAAACAAGATAGTAGGGCAGTGCAACAAAGCAATTTGGTTCGGGATTCAGACTCTACTACTCTGGAGGAGAACGGACTAGAAAGGATATGGGTGTTATTGTCATGGAAAGAATTCGGAAGACAATGAGGGAAGGCCATCAGAATTAGTGATGGACTTGTGGCAGTCAGACTCCAGTGTAAGGATAAGCATTATTCATAATCTCAGCCTAGGCCCCAAAGCAAGATTGTGATAGTGAAGAAAAGAGTGCATTCGGATAGTAGTTGCAGGACCTTCTAGAAAAATCAGGACAACATAAATTGGTGTTGATAGTGGGTGACCTAAATGCACATATCAGGAAAGACAGAACAGAACATGGGACTGCCTGAGTCCACATGGGTGGGGCAACAGGAACAAAGAAGGAAGGGACAGTCTAGACTTCTGTCTGGCAAATGACTTGATAATAATTCAGGTCACCCAACACATGGTCAGCAAGAGAGACAGTCACAAGATCACATACTAGGGTGGCCAACATGCAACTCAGGTAGACTTCCCTCCTTGTAAGAAAAGAACACCAGTATGGAATCAGTGAATGCAAAATCGTCCCCAGTGAAGCAGAGAGCCCACAGCATAAACCACTGATTGTAAGCTGCAGTCACAGAAGGTTTTAACATCAACAAAGACTAGGCTGAAGACCTGGAAGTCGACTGTAAGAAAGCACGAGAATTCAAGGAATTACATGGAGTCTAAAACCTCAGGAAAAAGAGGAAATATGTGGAGATGAGAGCACCTGAAAACAGCATGTGTGAGGACTACAGAACAAATATGTGGCTGAGCCAGATATTTAAATTAGGTATTTAAGGAAAGCTGGTGGTGGAATTCAAAAGTCCTGGCAGTCATCAAAAGAAAGAAGGCATACAGGAAAAGGTAGGAGATAGGAAAGGCAGACCAAGCTAAGAAGGAATACTAATTGGCTAACAAAGATGCTAAGAGAGGAGTGGCAATAACAAAGTATAAGGCATCAGAGGCACTCTGTCAGCTTCTGCAAAAAGTGTCTCAGTAGATGACAAACTCTTATCAGGTTGCAAGACAAAGACAGAAAGGTAAAGAAGATAGTCAGACACCCTTCATAGGGGATGCCAGCAATAACAGTCTCACCAGTCCACAGGACATCAGAGGCAGATGGAATGAGTACTTCCAGTAGTTTCTAAATGAAGAAAACCCTACAGAAGCTGTACTGCCCCAGACACAGTCTACAATGAAAGAAGAGGAGGAGCCCCATAGAAGAAGTGTCACAGCACTGAGAAAAATGAAATCTTGGAAAACAGCAAGCTTAAATGAGATCACAACATATACGATGAAGATATTAGGTGAGATAGGAGAGAAATGGCTCCTGAGGATACTCATAATAGTATGGAGAGAAAAGTGTATGCAGATGACTGGAGAATATGCATACAAGTGCAAGTGTTTAAGAACAAAGGGGTTATGCACAACTGTGGGCAGTATACAGGTATCAAATTCCTGTCACTCTGCATGAAAGTCCCGGAGAGAGTGATTAACAAATGAATACAGAGAGTAGTAGAAAGTAATATGGGTGGTGAACAGTTCAGATTCAGATCAGGAAGGTGCACCACTGATCCGGTGTTTGCATTGAGACAGATAGGTGAGAAAAAGTTAGAGATGAGGGAGATGGTCCATCTGGGCATTCTTAAACTTGGAGAAATCATATGACAGGGTGCCAAGAAAGCTGATTTGAGCAGTCCTGCAGTAGTTTGAAGTCTCAGAAACGTTGGCAGAATTGGTACACGCTATGTACAAAGACCCAACGACTCAAGTGCAAACAGTGTTTGGTCTCTCGGAGGGGCTCCCAGTGGAAATGGATGAGAATCAGGGTTCAACACTGCACTCACTGCTGTTCATGCTGGTGATGGACTACATTTGCAAACAGGTCTAAGGGGACAGATCAACAAAGTTGCTGTATACAAATGTAGGATTGCATGCAGACTGTGACCACAAACTTCAGCAAAGGATAAGGGAATGGAATGCAAAAACTGAAGGCACATGGGATGAAATTGAGTACAGATACAACAGTTGTGATGGCAGCAAATGGAGTGAAATCAGAAGAAGTTGGGAACTGAGAGAGAAGGGAAAGTACTGGGACAGATTAACAGCTTCATGTATCTGGGAGGGGTGGTGGAGGAGAAGGGAAGTCTGAATGAGGAGGTCAAAGCTAGAATCAGAGGGGCTGCAGACAACTGGCACAGTGTGTCAGAGGTAGTGAATAACAGAAGGATGCTTAAGGTGTACAAAACAGTGGTGTGAGCATTACTACTGTTTGGTACAGAAACCTGGGCAGTAAAGACTGAGCAGTTGAGAAAGATAGATGTGACAGAGACGCAGTGCCTGAATCTGGTGATAGGATGCACACTGTGGGATAAACGAAATGAGGGCATCAGAGCAGAAGCTAAACTATCTCCAGTCACATATAAGGTGAAAGTGAGCAGATTTCAGTGGTTATGGCAGAAAAGCAGAAGACAGTCTGGCGAAGAAGATTTGAGGTAGGCAGGAAGAAGGCATGAGTAAACAAGGGCATCCAGTAAAGAGGTGGGTGGATTGTGTGAGAGAAGACATGCGACAGTCAGTCATGAGTGTTGAAGATGCTAAGATAGTTGACATAACACTTCGACCCCATGTAGAAAATGGGTGGTTGATGATGATAACACTTGAGCATTTTTACAGTGACCACAGGGATAATGACCAAAATCATTTCCTTTGTCACAAACTTTGAAAGTTATTTGTAAAAGATTTTTTTTTCCCATTGGTGTTAATTCTTAAGTGGTTATATCAAAGTGGTTTGTGTTTTTCTTAAGTTAGCCATTCATTTAGCTAACATACCATTGGTTTAAAATGGTATGTCACTTTATTATTTCAAACTATTTTGTATGCTGTATAAGGGAATACTCTAATGTGTGTTTGTAATTTGCACTGAAGAAGCCATTTGGAGAAGCCTGATGTGCTTAGTGGAGTTTATTGGTCTAAAAAAATGTGCATCATAACCATATTTTAGTGCTGCATTTTCATGTGTTATTTTTATGATATAAATCATGCACCTTTTTATTCTCAGTGCACCTTCGTTGTGAATAATATATGTATGTATATAGACGCACACAAGTAATGGTTCGTGGAAACCCATCGAAAAGTACTTTCTTTAAACTTCATCTTTGAGGTATAAATACATTGAAAAATAGTTACTGAAAAAAGTGCAAAAACTGAGTTTAACATTTTTTTTTTTTGGAGAGGGTAAGTCCCCCTGCAGTCTCCATGTGGGGAACTTAGTCCCCAACAACCCTGTTAACTTCAATATACTAACTCTGAGACTGCACAATACCGGGGGATGAAATACCTTACCTCCCTGTATTTTACAATCTTTCTTTTGTCAGTACTCTGCTACCATACTCCATCAGTGTACATATTATTCAATCACTTTGACTTGAATAACACGCACTTGACAACAGTACACTTTGGAGACATCACAGAGATCACAGGGATTTACATATTTATATGCATGCGTGTGTGTGTATGTATACAATTTCTGTAGTCTAGAAGACTGAACTAATGAGCAAATCCAAAGACTTGTACTTTCAGTGTTTCTAAAGGAGATATGGACTCTAGTAAGGGTGTATTAGATAACTTTTTTCATACATCTGTAATTAACCTTTTTTATCTTGACGTCATATAGGACACCACCTTTCCTGTTTAATATAGCAGTACTTGCAATAGAAGTGTACACTCTGCTGTGCCACTCCTTAAAGTTCACTCTTACAGGGTAGACCAGGGCTTACAGTCCTAAGAATGGCCATAAATTACATGACAAGGGCTATTAATGCAGAAGGATGGCCATAAAAGACATGACCAGAGCTACCAGTCCTGCCTAAGAGTGCAGACGAATGACAGTAAAAGACACAACCAGGGCTTCCAGTCCTAAGAATAGCCATAAAAGCATGACCAAGACTTCCAGTCCTAAGAATGGCCATAAAGTACATGACAAGGGATTCAGTGCTAAGAATGTCCATAAAAGACATGACTAGGGCTTATAGTCCTCTCTAAGAATGTATAAGAATGGCTATAAAAAGCATGACCATGGTTTCCAGACCTGCCTAAGAAAGTATAAGAATGACCATAGAAGACATGACCTGGTATTTGTCCTGCCTAAGAATGTATAGATCTAAGTCCATAAGGAGTATGAAATTGTACGTAGCTTTACTAAACAAAGTACTTAACTGTTATATATGTTGATAGAACGCTATTTCTGTTTTACCCTATGAACTTTTTTGTTTACCTGATATTGTCCATGTACTTATGCTGATATTTTCATCCTAGCGTTTGGATGCATTCATTCATTCATTCTTGCTGTGCAATGTACTGCAACAAAACTGTCAGGGACTCTTGTTAAACAGACTTGCTTGTTAACAGCGATTCATAATTATTTATTAGACTAATGGGGTGATGCTGTATACTGTATTTTCAGAATATAGTTTTGTTATGCACGTTTTTCCTTTCCCCTTTAATCTCACCTGCGTAGGGTGTAATGGCAACCAGCAGGAACCTTTGCTTTTGTATCAGCTACCCCCAAATGAAGATGTTTGAGGACATGTTTCCTCTGCATACCAGCCTAGTCCAAGGTTACAGCCAGTGTTAAGTAGAGGTGACTGCTCTCCTCACACCCATTCTGTGCCTTTCTTTCATTTTCAGATGTTCCCTTTGACAGAAAATGTAAATATGGAAGAGATGTTGATGCTTAGGAAAGAGGTCCCTTTGGACAAACATAACACAAACATTATTCTAGATTTCATTGCAAAGAAGATGGGGACATAAGGCCTACAACAGACTTTGGTTGCCTAAACACCTTTTATCTCAAATGATAAATTCATATAATAACTCTTCAGTCTGTCCTCCATTGAATTTACTGTTCAATTCTTCAAGCAGCTTACCTGCATATGCAGATCAGGAAATGGCCAAAAGATTCCTGTAAATTTCAGTAACATGTCCTTCCGCTTCACCTAAACCCAAAAATTATACTTATGCTTGATGGTTATAGCTGACTACCTGAATCTGAGAGGGGCAAAATTCTTTCTGTTTTTGGATGCTAGGCCTCCATTTGCTGACAGCCAAGATAGTCTTATTCAGCACAAGGAGTCTCTTAGTGGTTGTCTCACAACCAATAAGGGTTAACCATAAAGCCAACATATTAGTCATGGGAAACTCCATTGTGAGACACACAGATTTGCCTCTCACCAGGCTGGATAAGGAGAACGTCACGGTTACTTGTCTGTCAGGGGCTAGAATCCACCATATCACACACGCACTCAAGTCTGTCAACAACAGGTACTGTTATGACTCTGTCATAGTCCATGTTGGTGTGAATGACTTGAGATGTACCTCCCTGGACTATATGAAGAGAGACATGATTGAACTCGCTGAGTATGTGTCCCAGACAGGTATGTCCCTAGCCTTAAACAGCATTCTACTATCACCCAGAATGATGCCTCAGTACAAACAGAAAATGATTGACTTTAACAATTGGCTTAGTATCTGGTGTCATTCCAGGGGGATTCAGTACCTGACAGCCTGGGTAGATATTGGGCTTCAGGCTATTGGCAAAGGCACTTGCTTCCCCCATAGTGCCTTTTTTTAGAAAAAATGTTGAGGTTAAACCTACCAACATAAAAATTTCAGCAAAACTCAAATTAAAGGTCATGCTGCTAAATGCTAGGAGTCTAAACATGAAACTGAACTCATTGCAAGCATTCTTAACCCTGGAAAATGATGACATCTGCACAGTCACAGAAACCTGCTTCAAAGCTGCGGAGAGCACCCCAGCCATACCTGGTTACTCATCCTGTCATACATTCAGACCGCAAACTGTGGGTAGTAAAGCCAAAGAGGTGGCATTTCATTATGTATATTAAAGACATACACACCTCCAGGCTGGTCAAACAGTATGATGCACAGGAGACACTCCAGGTGCAGTTAACCATTGACAAGATCCCTATACAAATCATAGCTAGCTACCGGCCCCCAAATCTGACTCAAGATACCCAATCTGCCTATCTAGACCACTTTGAATCTATCAAGATTCAACCATTTAGCCTGATCCAGGGTGACTTTAACTCCCCAAACATAGATTGGAAGAACTGTTCATGCCAGGACACAAATGTCCAGAGATTCCTCGATTTTGTCAGTTCAGATGCTTTGGAACAGCTAATCGATACTCCCACAATAGGTGATAATATCTTGGACTTGGTATTAACCAACAAGAGTAAGCACTGCAGCATCCCTGCAGTTTCATCCACCCTTGTAAGATCCAATCATAAAGCAGTCATGTTTGAAGTCACCATCTTCCCCCGACTCCCCTCTTGCTAGAGTCAAAGAAAAAAACTTCTCGAAAGCTGATTACAGCCTCCTGAGGGATGGTATAAACAGCTTCACAGCCCCCTCCCCCTCTCTAGGGACTGGCATCAGTATCCATAACTATACCAAATTACTATATGAACATTTATATAGATGCATGGAGTCAGCAATACCTGAGAGGGCTAAATCATCCTCCGCAAGGAAGAGTAAACCTGTCTGGTAGACATCTGCAATAAATAAACTCTATACCAAAAGAAAAAAAATGCTGTCCAGAACCAAGAAGGAGCAGGTGCCCAATTGTAAGCAATTTCTCCTTATCCTAAACAAGTAGGTAGAGATTGATGCCTCAAAGCCACACAGCAAACGAAAAAAAGTCTTGGGTTTGAAATTTGAAAAGTTTTAATTGTAAAAAATCTACGTGAGCGCTTTTGTTTATTAAAATATAAACTTCATCAGACAAATGAATAAAAACATGCAAGGTTTAAATAATGCTTACTTTTGCATTATTGGATGAAACATTAAGTGAAAAATCATGACATCATCACCAAAGTTTAACCCTTCTCTCCCCAGAAAAAAGCATTAATTTGAAATATGCAAATAAACACATTCATATGCTTGATAGTGGTGTGAATTTTCATTGACAACTAAAATTTTGGTCACTTGTCTACAATTTTGTTTCTTTCTAAAGCCTTAAGTTTTAACACAGATGTGATAGAGGTGATCTCGTTAATGCCCGACCACTTGTGCGCTCTTAACAAAATCTGCCACCTCAATACTTTTAGTTCTAAATAGAGGCCCCATGGTCTCCTATCATCCATGTCAACATGATCTGTGACCATGAAAGAAAAATCATGGTCAGTGTTTGCGCTAATTTAGAAATGGGGAGAGAAGGGTTAAACTTGTGGTGATGATGGCATGATTTTTCACTTAATGTTTCATCCAATAATGCAGAAGTAAGCATTATTTAAACCTTTCATGTTTTTATTCATTTGTCTGATGAAGTTTATATTTTAATAAACGAAAGTGCTCACGTGGATTTTTTACAATTAAAACTTTTCAAATTTCAAACTCAAGACTTTTTTTTGGTTTGCTGTGTGGTTTTGAGGCATCAATCTCTACCTACTTATTCTTCAGCAGTCTGATTTGTTTGTTCGTTTAGTTATCCTAAACAAGCAAATAAGAGCACTAGTGAAATCCTCCAAAGCAAGCTTCGAGTCCATATTTGCCACATCTACTAGAGACAATCATAACGCCTTCTTCACATATGTCTGTAATCTCAAAGGTAGCACCCAGATCTTTTCAGAATTGGCAGTCAAGGACACCACATTTACAATTGCCGTCAATATAGCAAACTTGCTGACTGACAGATTCAGTGAAAATTTCACCCCTCTGTCCCCCATCAGTAAATCAGGACATTCCAAGTACCTGCCCCCTACCCCTTATATCTAGGGATCAGGTCATCAATGTTCTCTCAAATGCAAAAAATACAGTCTCCATGGGACCCGATAACATCCCAGGCTGCATCCTACATGAACTCCGGTAGGAACTTGCCAGTAGAAAGGAACTATTCAACCAAAGCCCGAGTACCAGCTTTGTCCCAGCTGAGTGGAGGACAGCCACTGTCATTCCTTTATGCAAAGGCGGTGCGTCCACTGATCTGGGAAATTATAGACCCATAGCTTAACTAGCTTGATCTACAAGACCATGGAACAGATTATCATGGACCTCATTAACAAGGACATTGGCAACCTCCAAACACTCGATCCCACACAGTTCGGTTTTGTCAAGGGGCGGTCATGTCTGTTAAATTTGGTCGGCTTTTTTGAGACAGTCACCAAAGCCATGAACGAGCAGAAAACCGTGCACACCACCTACCTTGATTTGGCCAAAACCTCAGACACTATTCCCCACTCGGGCATAATAGATAAACTCTCTCCACTATGCATCAATCCATTTGTTACCAGATGGGTAGCTAACTGGCTCACTGATAGAACCCACCTAGTCAAAATAGGGGAAGCCACCTCAAGCAGTAGACCTGTATTGAGTGGCATACCACAGGGTTCGATCTTGGGGCCTCTGTTTTTTGGGATATACTTTTCTGAGGTGCAGGCCAAAACCAGTGGGCTATGGCTGATCAGGTTTGAAGATGACTGCAAGCTGGGTGCTGTCATCATTTCCCCTAGTGACGTGGACACCCTCCAAGAGGGTCTCACCCAAACAAATGACTGGTGTCAGAAATATGACTTCAAGTTGAATACACAAAAAATGCATCATCATCCCTTATAGGGAGAGTGACATCCCCATAAATTACCACATTAATAACCATGTCCTATGTCCTAAGCATGCAGTCAGTTGTGAGGGATTTGGGCATCCAGATTGATAGCAACCTGACTTTTGACCACCATGTTGCTTCCATTGGATGGGAAGCTTTCTATGTGGCCCACCTCATAAGTAAGGGTATCTCATGGGACAAGGAGGTCATAACATCCCTGTATTCTTACCTTATAAGACCCATTATTGAGTACAACGCCCCATTCAGCATGTACCTCGCAAAGCACTTGCAGCAGCTGGAGAGACCACAGAGGTTCCTCACCAAGAGAATCCAGGGCCTCAGAAATCTACCATACACAGATAGGCTAAAAGCCCTATCCCTCTACTCAATTTCATACACACACCTCCAGAGGTGACCTCTGTCTGGCATGCAAGGTGATCTCGGACCCCGTCTTGATGGGACTGCTGCATATCCACAAGTCAAGCTCCACATGAGTAACCCACGTGCTCGGCCTCAACCTGGTCTGTGACATCAACAGGACTTGTTAGCAGGACAGATTTGTGTCCTAGAGACTCCCCCATCTGTGGAATAGACTCTCTCCACATCAAGCAGAGTACCTCTTTACCCCTTTTTAAGCACAACCTGGATAACTGGATGGGAAATAGACAATACATCCCTGGGATTCCACCTATGTCCCTACTGGACAGGGGCATCGGGTGCTGATTTGTCTATGCATGGGCTAAACTCTTGGCTAGGCTTATAAGGGCCCCAGGGCCAATAACCTAGTAACTACCTATAATCCTCTACACCTTTTAATCTGTAGGGTTCACCACGATCTTTGCAAAGTCCCCTAACAGCCCTCATCTCCTAATATTCATGGGTCACTGCCTGGATAGAAAGACTTATCTGGCATTTTTACTGTAAGGCAGCATCTCAAACATTCTTTCCACAGTACCCCTTTTACTGTTGGATAAGCTCCTGAAGCCAGCCTGTGTTTCAGTGCTCTCTTGACCCTTAAGATTCAGTGATCCCAAAACTCAAGACTTATTGACTGCAACAGTCAAGGTTTCTGTATTATCCAGACATTGGCTGTCAGGCAGTTTATTTGGTAAACCTGATATATTTCATCCTTTTAGAGCTGCATTTACAGTGCATGCTTTTGTCATTTCACTTCCCAAAGGCCTTCCACTCAGAAGACTTAAATGGACAGATGTGGGCTTTTGAAAGGCAGTGCATCACTTTTCTTCCCTGACATCTGTGGTCATTTAATATCTCTCTCTCTCTATATATATATATATATTATATATATATATATATATATATATATATATATATATATATATATATATATATGGATCACTATCACTTTGCCGACAGTTCATGTCTCCGAAAAATGATATGGCCAAGACCATATCAAAAAGTGATAACACAGAACAACTTACCTGTACATTTTTGCAGGGGGACAAGCCCCACTGCACCCCCACACCCCCTACAACTTAAATATACCAACTCCTCGAATTGTACTACAGTGAGGAAAACTGCAAATCCCGGGTTCCGCACTGTACGGCGATCACAATACACAATTGTCGGCAGTTCAAATCTTTGGTGATATGGTCTCGGCCATATCGTCATTTAAGATTTGAACTTTCGACAATGTGATAGGGAGCCATATATATATATATATCTAATCTTGTAGCCACCATTAAATTTGGTAAGGCTTTCTGCAGCACTTTTTATGTTTGGCCATTTGTTAGGAAACATGTTCTTTCCTTAGGATGTTTGCTTTAATTTAGAGAAGATCATGGTTCCAACCTTTAAAGCCCACTTACTTGACTTATCGTTTCTTGTGCTAACTACATCAGATAAATGTCTGAATTGCAGTCCTTATATGTGACCTCTCCTTTTATAAAGTGTTTTACTGCATATTCATCCATCCTTCATGCTTAATGTAGCTGTGGAAGTTGACTTAAATCATTAATTTCATTTGTCAGTTTTCTTCCCACAGTTCTCAAAAGTATCTTCATTGGTTCCCCACTAAAATCTTGAGTTTCACATCGTAGAGTCCTGTGACACAGGAAAAAAAAGAGTGAAAATACATGAAAAGTACAAAAACTGAACATCACTCTTCTCCTTTAAAATTATTGTGCAGGGGGTCAAGAACACCTGCACCCCATACCCCCAAATTTATATATACCAACTTGGAGATTACCATTTTTTTGAATACTCATTTTTCTCATAGGTATGGCACTTTCTGACTGTGTATGAAAAATCCAGATTTTTGGCATTTGGCCGCCACCTCTCAGGACTCAGCAGTACAGGTCCTGAGATTTTAAACAATAACCATCTTCATTTTGTGGCTGTATGTAAGCAACCCCTCTCTCTAATGCGTTGGCTGAATAAGAGCTTTTGGCCATGTTACCATGCTTTACTCAGTCAAGCAAGTCTCTGAAATTCTACAGGAGTGTTTATGTCTGTCAAGTCAGCAAAGACAAAAAGTTTTATAAACACTTGAACTTTTTTCTATCCCTTTAATAATATTAAGCCTTGGGCCAGCAGTGACATCACTTTTATCTTGTAATAGTATTCCCTGTTGAAACCCTATTGTCGTTTTTGTCATTTTCTGTAACTCCCTTTGTTCTGTTTTGGAACTCTACATTTGCTGTAGTGATCTTTTTATCTGTCCAGTATCCCCTTATTAGAATGTACCTTGCTTTCTTTTCTGACTGTTCTTCTGTCATCAGTGGTGATCCCCTTGCCACCAAAGTCAGTACTCCCCTTATTTTAGCTTCTGTATAATTTGCAAAATATTAATTCTTAAAATCCATTTTGATTATCTTACTGTGTTAGACTATGTTTGGTCTAATTTGTCTTTTGAGGTATGGTTATATGTTAGTTGCACTGTCTTTATAATACCTAATATTCTTGTATGCTTAACTGGGTCTACTAACCCATTCTCATTTCAACAGTCTTTAGATTTCATTTCTAATAATTATGTAGTTTCAGTTTACCTAACATTTTCCTTGCTTCACTTATTCATAGTCAGTGGATGTATGGCTTTTTTGGTTTGTATTCAAACCAAATAACTATCCTTTATGTCAATTTTTTATTAGCTGTCATATTTCCGTAACAAAAATAATTAAGCAACCCAAAATATAAAAGAGCATTAACTATGTACTGTTTAAACTTCATAATTGACTCTTCAGAGCTAACAGCATTGACTTGTTTTAAGTGTCTGCCTCCCCTATCTTTGCCCTCATTTGTGAATTAGGTATAATGTGAGCTGTCTTTGCACAGCATTTCTATTGATTTCCCACAGCCCAGGAACAGAGTTTCATTTATTGCACTCATGCCATTCAGTACACTCTATAAATCAGACTGTATATGTTTTTCATTTTCTGCTCATTCCCAGTATAGTTGTTAGCACAATAGGCAAACATAAATCTGTTTTGATGCTCTGTCAAAGGCTTGAAGTAGCCAAGGCGCTAGAGCAGTTACCTGGTATGTTTTATTTTATTAAATTGCTTAAAGTTTCACTGGTCTCTTCGTTTGTGGTGGAAATAAATCTGCTTTGTCTTCACAAAATTTCCTTCGTCTCATTCAAGACCTAACATGTAGTTCTAACTTTCAGTATAAACAGCCTTTTTAATCCTCAACATGCTTCATTCACTCCCTTACAGTTTTGTCCATCCCCGGTTTGAACGCTCTGTTAGCACAAATTAAAAACTGTATAAACTTTCTGTCAACTATTACTGTTGAACATACAAAGGAAAAATGTTTGTATTTCCCTTTAAGTACTGTTTGTCAAAGTTTGTGAATCAAAGCATTCTCAGTTCTTTTTCGTTAGTTCCTAATTCACAGTTATTGTATGCACAGTACCTGTTAAATGCATTTTCCCCTTTACTTCTCAGTAAACTGGATACGTAGTGTAAAAAGAGCAGTGTCACTTTAATTCTTGTGGTCCTTATTGTGCTTTCCAGGAACAGTCTCGTGATGATGTGTTCAGCAGCAGTCTAGTCAGAATGTTCGACCAGTTAGTTTATTAATCCTGTCAGAGTGCCAGTATGATTCTACTGGGGATTCCTGACTTCTAATTAATCAGATAATGCATATATCATTCACATTCTTCCTGCAAGTCTATTGTTGCATGTGGAACCGTCTCCCTTTTTATTTCTGCATTTTTTTAATAAATTTACTGCCAGGCTATTGATTTTATTTTACCCAGTTTTATGTTTTGCAAAAGAAAAACACTTCTGTTTCTGTAATTTTATACAAAAGGCATGCAGTACCCTATTTTTAAGTCACAGACTGGGGCATTTTTATTGCTCAGGCACTGACTTTGTTCTATCTCATCTTCCTGTGGTAACAGGGGTTCATGGTTTTGCTTTAAGTACATCACCTTCTTACATGACAAAACTGCCTTTTTCTGTCTTTGTTCCATTCTTATTTTAAATAGCGGTAAGTATTTTACTGGAATTAATTCATGACTTGTTACTTGTTCTGGTAGTAGTAGTTTACTATTAGTTACAGTCTCAAGCCCATTATCCACAGGCAAAAACGGAACAAGTCCAACTTCAACCCCAACTTCTTCATCTCCTCCCTTCAAAAAATTAACTGGTCACCACTAAAGTACCTCAACCTAGATGAGGCTGTCCACTTCTTCAACAGTACCTTCCTCTCCATCCTAAACACCCATGCTCCTGTACGAAATGCCAATGTCAGATCCAGGCCAGCCATGTTTACAAAAGACTACCAGAACCCTAATGAAATCCAGAGATAAGGCCTGGGAACACTGGCGACTAACAAAAAATAACTCAGATAGGCAATCATTCCTTGAACTGCGCAATAAAGCCAAAAAGCAAATAAAATTAGACAAATCCCTCTACTATAAATTCACCCTAAACTCTACCAACCACAACCCTAAGCAATTCTGGTCCACTATTAACACTATCCACCACCCAGGGAAGGTTGATACCCCCAGCCATCCATTCCTCCCTCTTCCAGCAGTGTTGTTGAATCCTTCAACAAACACTTCACTGAAACTACAACATCTCTAAACAAACAACACTTCCCTACAACAGCCCCCCCAACTCCTAACCCTAAACCCCCCACTCCTCTTTCCTTCACCTCAGTGTCTACCTCCAACATAAAAAGACTATTGTCAAAACTTAAACCCACCAAACTCACAGCTGACAACCTCCCCTCTGAATACTTGAAAATTGCAGCTGATACACTAGCCTACCCAATTTCAATTCTAATCAACTGTTCCATAACAGAAGGCTATGTTCCCTCGATATGGAAAATATCCCCATCATTCCCCTCCACCGACCTCTCAAATTAACACCCCATTGCTATTCTCTCCCCTCCCCTCTCTCCAAGATACTTGAAAAATGTATCAACACCCAGGTCTCCAGCTACCTCCTAGCTAATAATCTCCTCTCCAAAACCCAACATGGTTTCAGAACATATCACAGCACTACCTCTGCTCTGCTCTCCTTCACTAACAGTATACTTCATCACAAAAATAATGGCCTCTTCTCTACTGCCGTATTTCTAGATCTCTCAAAGGCCTTTGACATGGTATCGTATGAGCTACTACTCTCTTCTCTCCCCAACCTCTCCTTCTCACAATCAGTCTGCAACTGGTTCCACAGCTATCTACATGGACGCGAGCAATCAGTATTCTGGGATGATAACCTATCACCTCACCTCCCAGTTACTCTCTGAGTTCCCCAAGGGTCTATCCTTTGCCCTTTGCTATTCTCACTTTTCACTAACAACCTACATACTGCCACCACACAAGCATCTCTTATACAGTATGCAGATGACTCTACTGTCATCTGCTCTGCCCCCACTCTACCAGAACTACAACAAACACAGGAATCATTGTCTTCTGTAGAATGCTGGCTATCCAATGCTCAGCTCCTACTCAACCCAAGTAAGACAAAATGTCTCCTTACCAGCCTTCCAAAGCCACCCAAAACACCCCCCACTTTAACATTCTCACCAAAGACAATACCATCATCTCTCCATCAGAACACACAAAATTACTCGGTGTGGAAATAAACAACAAACTTAGATTTGAAACCCACATGTCTCTCACAATAAAAAAAAGTTCACAAGAAACTTGGTGCATTATATCGAAGCTGCCAATTCCTAACCAAGGTGGCTAGAATCTCCATAGCCAATTCCCAGCTAATCTCCACCCTACTCTATGCATTTCCCATACTTACCAACCTTAGATAGACAGACCTACTCAAGTTGGATGCTTGTTATAACAAAATTGCTAAATTTGCCACTGGAACCTCCTACCGCAGCCATCATTGTATCTCCTTTAAAGAACTAATGTGGCTAGAACTCCTACAACTCCTTCACTTTAATCAACTCAGCTTCACTCATAAACTTATTAACCACCCCACAACATTCCTTCCCATCAAACCCTTCTCCAACCCTACCACTCCACTAGGCCCCTAAGAGCAAGTAACAGAAATCAACTCACTGTTATCAAACCCCAAAACTCAGCATGAGAAGCCATATTTTCATGTACCATATCTAAACTTTGGAACAATCTTTCCATCCTCTATAACTACTCTACCTTCCAGCAGCCTTTTCAAGACTGAGCTCAAATTCCACTTAAATTTGCACTGGCTTTGTCCTTGTTCTAATCCAGACTAACAACCCCCCCCCCCCACCCAGACTCTTAACCCAACTATACTACCGCCACTACTAACCACAGTCAGAATTAGCTAGTTGTCTTTACATACTGTAAAATCTTGTCTGACAACTTTGTTACTAATATAAACGACAAGAAACTATCTTAACTTGCCGCATTTACTGTATGTACTATTGATAATCATTGTCTTGTTATTGTATTAAAGCCAACAACCTGTTATGTTGTTTACTATTGCTGCAACTTTATATCTCTATGTGTCATGTACATGATGTGGAGCTTTTCTCCCCGGGCATCCGCTGAAAAAGGACCTGCGTCCAGTCAAAATTTCCTGGTAAACAAATGTAAATAAATAAATAAATACTTTACAGAGAACTTTCAAGCTTGGCTGAGCTCAAGTTTACATGATTATCCCAATATCCTTCACATCATTAAATGCTGTTTCTGCACCCATGCATATTTGTCATTCAAAATAGAAGACCTTGAAGTGAGCAGGATAACATTTAAGCCTTAAGCCTTTTTCTGTACATAGCCTCATTTGAAATGAATATATTTATTCTTTTTCTCATGGCAACAGAAAAGTTACACCCACCTTTCACCCATTTTTAGAAGATTATCCATTTGCTGTAATTTGGCAGTGATTCTTTCTTTTAGCTGGTCAAGATTGGAAGTCGACTAAAATGGGTCTAGTCATTTCATTATCTGTTACATGGGATCTAGACTCCATTAGCTTTCTCTGTCAGTATTTCTTCCAAAGGAATGCCTGTCCAACTTTGAAGGAGAGCTCCCACGTTACCTAAACAACAGTTTTCTTCTGATTTCTCAGGGATGCCTAAGAAACAGTTTTTCTTCTGGACCTGTATCTCATTTGACTGCCTCCCATTTTGTTTCCTTTGCTGCAAGTGTAATTTTGGCGTTATTCACATCATTGGTTAACATCTGCACTGTATCTGAATGATCTGATAGGACCGACTTTGATTTCTTCAAGTTTATTATTATTCGATTTGATGTAATCTTCCACTGTGCTAGTTATTTTCAGTACTTCACTGTTTAATTTTTCTCATGTGTTGCAGCTGCCTCCATTACTGGTTCCCATGCTTCCAACACCTGCTTATCTGATGATTCTCTTATGCAGCTATCCAAACTGGATGTAGATTTCTTTAGTTTTGGGTATCTTTTTGCTTTTAAGCAGTTTTCTTCACTGGGACAGCATACTGCTGTTTTGCCACTTCCTCCAAGATAGTTTTTTTTAGAATTCTTTTAGCATAAATGCTGGCAAATTACACCATTTAATGGTCCTGAGGAAGGACCTAAAAATAATTCTCTTTCAGTCCCCGTTTTTATTGAGTATTTGTTACCAGCAAGTGAAGTGTTACATAAAACAATGCAGCAGACAAATGTACTATAAGACTTGAAGTAATATTTACTGTATACTAAATAATAAAGTTTATTTATTGTGATTTGTGAAATTCATTAAAAAGTAAAGTAAAAAAAAAAAAAAAGACCATATTACACAGCTTGGCAACATTACATATCCTGTGTACATCACATTTTCCTAAAATTTACAAGCTGAATTCCTTAATCAGACAGTAGCCTTAATTAACTGGAGTGTTTGCCTGCCATTGAAAATGCATCTTGGTAACTATTTCTCATGGAGAGAGCTGAGTACCCCCCCCCCCCCCCCGCACACAGAACCACACCTCATACTGACATCAAAATCTTTAAAACTTGGAGATAATGACCATCACCACATCAGCATCTCAATGAGGGAGTGTGACTTGCAGAAGTGCAGTTTGCACTTGCAGTAATTTCACACTTGTGTTGTATTTCCCCACTTACACAGTAACGTAACTACTGGTAACACTGTATTCCATGTAACAGCTGCAAGAGCTAAACATCGGTTGAATTACTCTACTTTTCTATTAGTACATGTTACATGTCCTGCCATGATCAACTATTTCTGAAAATTCATTCTGACAAGTAAAAATCGTTACACAGCGAGATTGCTGCATGCCAGTATTACATTATCCTATTCTACTTTCATTCTTTTTGGCTGCTCCCTATCAAAGACAGAAAATTAAACAGTATGTACAGAAAGTATTCAAAATATTATTAAGTTATTATTCTTTTTAGAGCTCTATAGTTTTTTTTTTTTTTTTAATGAAGTACAGAGGTCTTAAATGACCAAAAGCAGATAGTGTGTGTGTGTGTGTGTGTGTGTGTGTGTGTGTGTGTGTGTGTGTGTGTGTGTGTGTGTGTGTCTTTCGGCTTTTTCCCAGTTAGGGGTCGCCACAGTGGAACTCCGGTCCGCTAATGATTGGCAGTAGATTTTTACGTACTGGCTTGTCGGGCCTAGCGCACAACCTTCAACGAAGGAAAGCCCTTTCACGCATGTCTCCACACAGAAGATGCTCTAACTGAGAATCGAACGGGCAACGTCTAACTGTGAGGCGACAACGCTACCGCAGCACCACCACTGCGTATAATCCAAACAAAAATAGCATGGAACAAAACAGAAACAAAACAAGTTCGAAAGGACAAACCACGAGAGTCCTTCAAAGATTGTCAGTTTTCCATCAACATCCAAAATAACTCCTGCACGAACGGCATGTGCACGGCCAAAACACTAAATCCGACCTTGAAAAATAATGCCAGCACCCAACTCCGTTGGCATATTCAATATTTAATGAATAACAAAAATGTCCCAGTACACCAGCATGGTTGTACCGGTTTCGGCCAAAGCCTTCTTCAGCAACCAAATTTGATGAAAACCACAAACATGATCAAATATCATCGTATCTCACTCATATAATGTGGTCTAACACCGCCCTCTAGTGTGCAAATAATTAATACAAAATTCACACTGCAAACTCAATTGCATAAATACAACCCAAATACATTGTGGATGCAAATAACAAGTTTAAATAAATATATTCAAATTGGTCATTTAGCCCAGGGGAAAAAAAGAGCCCCCAATTTAATAATCCACATTTTTTCTTTGTTGGTCAGAATTTCATGTAATGTGTGGACTTCTTTGTACTTAAACCTAATGTGATTACATCGATCTTCCTCAGCTCCTTGCCACTCATTGCCTCTCACGTGAGGAAGATCTTCCTGGATTTATTTAATTTGTAATACGTAGCTGCACACTTTAAACTGATACTGCCTTTCCTTTGAATAGGCTGTAAACCTCTGTATTTATTGTTTGTTTCTCCTCTTTCTCCTTTGGGGCAGAAACCAGTATATTGTTGTAATTGTCAGAATTACTGTCCTAGTCCAATCTGAAATGGACCCATTGTTGAAACATAAGGTACCCTACTGGTCATCTTTCTGTAAGCTGACACTGCATCTTTTTAATACTGCCTACTACATCCTCCCTTTTAACAAAAGTTTGGCCAATCCCATCAATCTTTGCTCCACTGCATACCTTGTATCATTGTCATTGCCATCCTTGTATTATAAGACCAGATGTTTGCTAAAATCTATGTAGATCATCCATCAGATTTTTCAGGGTTTCCTCCATTATCATTTTTGATAGTCTTTCAAGTTTTAAACACAATATCTATGTGAAGTGACGAATAGGACACTGAAGCGGTAAAACTGGGAGGTTGTTGGAATCAAAGCCAGTCATTATTTATTTATTTATTTCACCTTTGTTAACCGGTATAGTCCATCTGAGCAAAAGCCCTTTTTCAATGGAGGCCCGGGGAGAAAAGCTCCACAGTATAAGTAAGAAAGAAAATTTACAAAATTTAAGATGAATACAGTGAAAAATGTCAGTAAAACAGTTAAGCAAATGCTCCACGATACAGTATAGTAAGAGGCATTATAACATTGAAGAAAAAACATAGCAAATAAATATACAGAAAAACATTTGAGTTAATTTAATTTACAAACTGAAGACTGATCATCAGAAACACATATTCCTGAGTTCAGAACTTACTTGATAAATTATATAGTAACTACTATAGAAGTTGCTTCTGTTGAACTGGTATGCAGTATCTAAGAAGTAGCACCAATCAGAGAATACAGGCAGTGGCATATCAGTAGCATTCATGGTTTATGTCATTGGTTGGCTCACTGAGGTGGCACAGACTAATTAGGGTGATTGCACTGTTGACTGAAAAGCCAAACTAGTGGTTCACGGTCCCTGGCACAAGCACTGAGAAGTGGTGCTTAAGCACATTTTTCTGACACTTTACTGGGCTTCAGCAGAGGAGGGGTATCTTTATTAGTGACACTGTAAACTTACCTTTTTTAACTTTTCTGATGTATTTTTTGAAGACTTGAATATATTAATTCTTTCTTTGATAAATGTAGTGAATTAAATTAATATATCTGTACATATTGAGTTATCACATTTCTAACTATCCCACAATCTGATTGCCTTGCTCTTAAATACCTTAAAAGAGTAGAAATTGTGTGTTTTGGCACTTGCCTAAAAAAAGGTTGCTTACCTCTTGTGCTGGACACATCCATAATGTGTTGTGTTGTTTATGTCATGCTAGATCCTGCTTTAACTAAGTTCCCCAAAAGCTCAAAACACAGGGCCTTTTGCAGCCAACTTCCGGTCTTCTTTGATGGCTCAGAGTGCCTATAAGCCAAAAAAAGGAGAAGGAATCTTGAAAATCTCTCCTCTTCTTTAAACTTCTTTTCTGCAGGGGGGACAAGCCCGTCCTGCACCACCACACTATATGTACGAACTCCTAATTCACCAGACCTTGAAAAAAGTGAATGTTCTGAGAAATGGCCATCTTGGATTTGGTATATATGTCCATTCCTTTGGTCATTCAGCCTCCATGTTTCAGGACTTGCTGTAGCAGGTCCCGATGTTTCAAACTGATACCAAAGCGGACATAGCCTTCTGCAGTGTTTGGGAGTTCTGGGGATATCCATTGATGATACTTGACATAAAATCTGAGTTTTCTTTCCCTTTTTTAGTACGAAGTAGTAAGATTTTATGGTTGCAGTTAAGTCCCTGTCTGTCACCCATGACTGTTTTTTATTCCAGATAATTTCAGGTGGTTTGTGAATATGCTGTAAGAATGAATTGGGACCCATAAACCCATTTACGTAGAAATGTTCATAATTTCAAACTATGGCTAAAGTTTCTTCCTTATTTTGAGAATATTTCCTATCTGTATGTGCATGGCTGTTCTAGGCAGTTTTTGCTTTTATGAATTTGCACAAGAATGACAAGTTCAACAGGGCTTACATCTGCAGTTAGTTCTGTTTCTTTTTCTAGGTCAAAATGTGCAATAATTTCTACAGAAGTACATTGTTTTACCTTTTGCAAGTCTACTAGGTGGGTTTGGCTCTGTTTAAGGTACACATTTTTCGTTGTAAATGATGTAGGCTGTTTGCAGCAAGCTCTAACAGAAATCAAACACAATAATTAGCAATACCCCGTAGTCTTCTGACTACTGTGAGGTCTGTCCGTGATAGCCTAGAGACTAGTACTTAATTTTTTAGGGTCTGCTAAATATCATCTTTGGAGAGTATAAACCCATAAAATATAAGTCTTAAATTACTAAATTCGTTCTTACTTTTATCTAATATCCATTCTAACTTTTTTAAAAGTTAGGATACTGCTTTTTTTGTGTAATGTCATAATGTCAGGATAGTTTTAGGACTATATCATAATACTATCATTACCATTTCTAGCATCTTGTGAGCCTGTCAATGTATGCTGTGTTATGATCTGTAACACCTCTATTACTAAATTAATTCCAAAGTTTGTCTGCTGTGCATTATTGGAATATCTGAGTGCAAGTGTAGTTGGTGATTCTCTACATTAAAGTCCAACTTAGAGAATGCAAACATTCTGTTGAAGTTGTTAATAATGTTATCTGTTGTGGGCATTATTTTAAAATTTCTGGCTCTACGCTGTTAGATTGCCACATAACAAAACATATTTATTCTTCTTTTCTTAGCTGATTTGGTTTGAGTGGTATGCGAGAAGGTGAGATCTAAAGTGTATGGCCAAGCATCTCTTTTTTTCAAGTTCAGTTTCTGCTTTAGCTCTAACTCAGATTGGTACCCTGGTCTATTGTTGCCGCATTCATAATTAAGTTGATTTAATGTAATATGAAAAATTGCAGATGATAATGATTTAATTTGCCAATATTCTCAGGCAGTTTCTGGAATTCTTGCAAAAAGTGATCTGAAAGCACATAAGTAGAAATAGCATTTAACACTTTTATAAGGACTCACTGTGATGATGCATGATAATTTGAGAGACTTATTAATTTCCTTATTTGTAAAGAAATCTACTGTTTTATGGGTTAGTGTACCAAAAAGTACCACACAGGTTATCTAAGTGTCTTTCTTCTTTTCTTTGTAGATGTAAAGCTTTGTGTTCATTGCTTGCTTTTAATGTCAGTAAAGTCATAGTTCTTTGCTAGCTAGCATCACATGTCTAGTGTATTATATATGTAGTGTTTCATTTGCTTCTGTTTTTCTTTCTTAACTACACAAAATTCCTATTTCATATCATTTTTGAGTGAAAATAAGCTGCTTATATGTCTTTAAACGTTTAGCATTCTTTACCACAGTTCTATAACTGGCTTGTATGCCTTCCCTTTCTAGTAATATAATAATGCATATAAATTAACATTCCCAGTTATATTAATAAACATGATTCAGTTGCAATATTTTTGCAGCTATTTTGTCTACCATGATCCCAATTAGTTTGTATCAGTCTCTGTGTCAAAAGATAACAGAACTGCTTCATGAAATACCAAAAATTTAGCACTCAAGCCTTTTATTCCTCATTAATGTTGTAATATTCTTTGTTTTAATGTATGAACTACATGTTGAGGTAACTCAGAAAAAAATGGAACTGTGTTTAAAAGTACTGAGTCGATTCCATATATTTTAGTTATATGTGCAAGCTATGTAAAGCAATAAATAAGACACTGGGCATAGGAAAGCAAGCTATATGATTGATGAAAGCACACTTACTCATTAACAGGAAAGTAGTTACAAAGTGAAGCTTGAGCACATTCAAAAACATCTTTCCAGTGTTCAGAGCATAACTTGACAGAGTAACTTCTATACAAATGGCTTGTGTCTCGCTGGTAGTACACAGCAACACCAGTCACATGAAACATTATGTGACTTTTCTTTGATATTCATGGCTTCTGTTATTCTTTGAATTATCATAGATCAGTAAAATTTCATGGCACAATCCTTATGATGAAACTGTATTCAGATGGGTGAAGTAGATGATGGATTTTCAAGAACTCTTCCAGCTTGTCATTTAGAATCCTCTTTGTTAACTTCCTTAGGACAGGTTTCCTGTTCTGTGGTCTGTAGTTTTTTCATCCGATTCTTTGACAGCATTTTCATACCTTTAATTGCCGGACTTCAGCTTCTGTTATTAAATCTATACAAGTGCACTGGCTCCTTTGTGGCCTCACGGCCACCTGCCCCCACCTCCAGGACTTTGGCTGGCTACCCATTGAGTCCCATTCAGCTTCTAGCTTTATGCTCATGTCCTCCTACTCCTCCACAAGTTTCTAACCTCTCTCTTGTGCACTCTTAAGCAGGCATCACCTCTTAGTGCTCCTTAGAGAAGATGTACTGAAGGATTTATTGAGTTTCTTTGTCGGATACATGGAGACAAGTAAGTTCATAGATTCATAGTTAATTACTAGGCAGTCTGCCCATGTGGGCCATTTTAAGCCTAGCCAATTTCTCTCCCAATGGTGAGAATCAAACCCTGTACCTTGTACCTATACCAAGCCCAACCCCTATTAGCAATAGTTATTCTTTGCTTCTTACTAGTCAGTCAGTCCTCCTTTTATTTTCCCTTTTACTGGAACACCTATATAAGAACTATTTTTATTCTGTATGCTTCCACTCTACATTATCTGCTCTGTTTTTCTTTAGCCTGTCTTCCATCTGCAGCTGCTTTGTTCCCTGCTTCCTTATTCCCCTCATCTCTCTTCATCAAGTATTAAGCATTCAACTTGGACTTTGTCACTTTCATTTTGGGTCACGTGTGTTTTTCATGGTTGACTCTAGTGTTTTGATCTGCTTAAGTGGCTTGTACAGACTTGAACATCACTAAAATTGAGACGTAGGATAAAAAAGATTTCAGTATGTTCTATGCATTTCCTTAGTCAATAAATTGTTCTGTGCCTGTTTTTGCAGTTCCTTTATTGTCTGTAAGCTGTGAAAGGTTCAGAAACGGAAAGGGGCAAATGACTGCTGAGCTGACTTCATGAAATAAACCAATATTAGAAAAACAAAGTGAAGTGTTTCTAACTGATTAAATTGATGGCTATGCTGTTCCAAGTCAATTTTTTCCTATTTGTAGTCTTCTATGTGCATGTAGTACAAAGGGATTACAATGACAGACAGTACAATTCCACACCACATTCAGGTAAATGTTATTGATAAATGTTAAGTGCAAAAACTCTTAGCAGAACTATGCAAAATGAACACAATTACAACTGCAAAGTAACTGTCCGTAGAGTACTCGGTTGCATTGATTAAGAAAGTCTGGCATTTGGTACTTGTAGTCTGTAAATGCACTGAGAAGAGGTTAGTAGACAATCCCTTATTTATTCAAATGTTTTACTGGTTTTATGACTTCAAAAGCACTCATTAAAAAGTTTTCTTCCTGTCGTTCTTTCTTTCCTTTTTGCTGTACTGCTTTTGTTTACAGTTGGATGTCACTAGTAGAAATGCACAAGCCTATCAAACTTTATTGTTCCCCACTGATGGTAAATGTTACATCTGTTTTTTCAGTAAAACATAAAATGTCAATGCTGTAGCTTTTCCCTTACTAGTAGGAGCTATTTTCAAATGCTAAGCAGGGTAGGCCCCTATTTGCATCAAGCTAAAATTAAGTTGCTGTACTATATCAGTGTGCCAGGTGCATCACAACTGGGACAGTCCCACTTAGTATAGTTTAGGTGGCAGCTTTTCTGATACAGCACAGGGGATGATAAAGCTGAGTACATTAAAACTTCTAAGTCTTTAACTACAAACTGAGCCAGAAAACTCTGCAAGCTCACGTCCTTCTTGTGGAACTTCTTCACATCTCTAGTGACTTAAAGTGAGTGATTACCAAGGGATTTTTCAGATATTTGCTGTTCACCTAAACAGCAGTACTTTATATTTCTGTTTGTG